>NC_091309.1:48305748-48325748 GCF_038502225.1 Cherax quadricarinatus
CTGCTTTTTGTAAACTGAAATCGTTTACAGAATGCGAAAACTGCCTCCTCTCTCTTTCCCTATCAAATTCTTCCCTTGCGAATGCTCTCTGTTCCCTAGTTTGCTCAAGATTGATTTTTGCCAGCTGAAGTGCCAACGACGCTGATTCACCCTGAGACAACCCATGTGCACTATACTGACCATTTTGCTCCGTAGGTGTATCATCTTCCTCCTGCGAGAACATAGTAGTTTTTTCCCTAGCTCCCGTAAAGGGAGGAGTTTGATGTGCCATCTCTTCTTCAATAAGTATGTCAGCAATAAGTGAACGCAGTTGCGCAGCTGTGAGAGTGCGTTTATAGGGAATGCCAATGGAACGAGCAATTTGCCAACAACGCTGTAGGGACAATTTAGGTAGGTTATGCAAAGTATATGCCGACACCAGGCGTCTGACTCGTCTAGGTGGCATAAGTTATTCGCTATGCACAGTACGAATACCCCAACGTAACATGTTAATTTGCAGAACACGCTTAGCTATGCACAGTACGAATGCAGAATACGCATACAAGCAAAGCCGACTGCACACAAGATTGACCGTAGCGAAGCGAGCACACTGAACAAGCTAGTAGCGAGCTGTTGAACGATCACACAATAGCAAGGCTGATCATAAGCGACTGACACGCAAAATTTTTAAAGCGAAGCGAAACAGCAAGCTACACAATGTTCCTGCTACAAGCTTCACCCTAAGCTCAACCGTTTCTCTAAGTCCAGCTCTCGGACAGGCTACCCATATTACAACCTAGGATTTCAAATGGCCTGTTATCCCAGGTGTAATGGGAGCAAATAAACACAGTAGAAAAAGTTTAGACTTATATTATCCTTCACCAATTATAACAGCAATATGTACACTATGTACAGTGATAAATATAGTGCACTCCACGGTAAGCAAGGCAGAAATAGAAGCCACAAGATAGCAGACCGTGCTTCAACCAGCTCTAGAGTGGGAATGACAAGGGCAGACAGGAGAGCGGTATCCACATAACCTCTGCGATTGTCAATCCCACCTTCTTATTGGCTAGAACCTGGTCACTAGTTGAACGATGGGGCCCCATCATCAACTCTTAGCAACCTGGTTCGCTGGTTGGGGGAGATAGCCTGTAAATGAGGGTGTGTCCATGCGCCGAATAAAGGTTACGTACTCTTTGCATGCCACAGGCGATAAGTCTTGAGTTTCTGTAGTTAATTAAATGGTTGTGTGAATTGCGATGTTGTACGCAGGCATTCCTTGTATCGTCAGTCCTGCTTGCGTATTGGTGTTCTGAAATACGTGTTTGGAGGTCTCTTGGTGTTTCGCCCACGTATAATTTGTTGCAGTCATTACAAGGGATTATGTATACCCCAGCAGAGGATGGAGGCTTGTCCTGTCTACTACTGGTGATGGTTTAGAAAGACACGTAAGCAAACACTATAACATATTTATTAGAAAACGTTTCGGTCCTGGGACCTTGATCACGGTCCCAGGACCGAAACGTTTTCTAATAAATATGTTATAGTGTTTGCTTACGTGTCTTTCTAAACCAACTTGTCGGTATTTATTACCAAGGTTTATACCACTAGTGGTGATGTCCTTGATGGTCGTGGTTGTGGAGGTAGATACTTGGAATGATGTATTGGAAAAGATGTTGGAAACATGTTTGACAATGGAGTTAGTGGGGGACTATGTATCTCTTCTCGGCAGTGTCTTCTCTGGGTGTGCTGAAGATGTTTAATGCCCGCCGTCTGCAGTCTCTGATGAAGTGACGAGGATAGTGGAGTTTAGAAAATACTTGTTCAATTATAGTGCATTCTTCCTCAAGAAACTCATTGCTGCATATTCTGAGTGCGCGCAGGAAGAAGCCTATAATTACACCACGTTTAGTTTTGGTGTCGTGGTGAGAGTAGAAGTGGAGAAGATCGTTTTGGTTGGTTGGTTTTCGATAGACTTTAAAACGAAGTTCATGGTCAGCTTTGCAGAGAAGAACATCAAGGAAAGGAAGAGTGTCGTCGACTTCTTCTTCAAGTGTGAACTGGATTGAGGGCTCGACCTGGTTGAGCCTATCTTGGAGAGCTTGAACGTTGAAGCGCCTGGGAGTTATGAGGAGAATGTCGTCAACATAACTGAGCCAGATTGTAATAAAGTTGGTAGAATTACCGACAATATGTAAAGTAAAAGGACACAAGTGCAACTAATGTGACATTTATTGTTGCAACGTTTCGCTCTCCAGGAGCTTTATCAAGCCATTACAAACAATACATGGACACAGAGGGTATATAAAGGCTCAGAGTGAGGTGAATACTAGTGAGGTACCATTTCGATGTTCACTAGTGGTAGTAGTAGTAGTAGTAGTAGTAGTGGTAGTGACAAAAGTAATACAATATGGTAGAGCAATTAATTCGTACATGAGTAAAAGGATATAAAAGCTATTACTTGGGTAACATAAAAATAGGTTGGACAAATATAAACTGGAATGAGGCAGCTTGTTTCAGTGTTCACTCTCTGTGCTTTGTGTAGTATAACAGGAGAGACTATGTGATGGCAGGGTTTACTGTTTTCAGGAGGATTCTTGCTAAGACTTCGGAGATGGTGAAGCTGCCGTTGTTTTGTTTAATTGTATTCGAAACAGCGATCAGTGCTGATTCAAGGCACTTGCGTGTGCGGAAATTAGTTTCTTTGATCACTAATTGGGCGTCTCTGAATTTCATAAGATGATTGGTGGAATTTCGGTGTTGTACACAGGCGTTGTTTAAGTTGTCGTTCCTACATGCGTATATGTGTTCATTGAGGCGGGTGTCGAGGTTTCTTGCTGTTTCACCTACGTAGATCTTGTCACAGCCTCCACAGGGTATAGTGTAAACTCCTGCAAATCCTCTACAAATCCCTAATACGTCCTCTGATAACTTACTCTCCTCTAGCCCTCTCTCTTGCAGCAAAAACAAACTTACTTAAACTGCAGCGTGTCCAGAACAAAGCGCTGCGCTGGGTGCTTGATGTCAGATGGGAGGACTTCGCCACAAGCGAGTCTCTCCATGCCCAGTTAGACGTCCCTGCGCTGAATCTGTACTGGAAGAGGCTCAGTGACAGACAGATAGACAAACTTGAGACACGACATGACTACTGGACCTCTCTCCTTGACGAAGACATTCGCAGACCCACAAACCAACACAACCTTTTCTACTCCTTGCATGATCCTGCTCCTAACCCTACTTACAAATAACCTTGGATCCGCTGACAGGTACCTTCTAAGACAGGTACCATTCTCTGACCCACGTTCGCCTTAGCTTTTTTGGGTTAAGACATGACTCAGTTCTGCACTCCTCTCTAGCTCTAAACGTCGCAAGTCCCTAACTCCCAGCTCACCCCACCGGAGTCCCAACAGAAGAACCGGAATTTCTCTTTTCAATATCTGTCCCACGATCGCCTTTGCTGCTGGGTTAAGCCCTGGCTCTATTTCTACGACTAAGAACACTCCTCTCCAGCACTATTCTTCGTCTGTCCCGTCTTCCCCGCTCATCCCATTTGGGATCTTACCTGAACTTTCGTTCGTTCGTTCATGTATTGTTTGTAATGGCTTGATAAAGCTCCTGGAGAGCGAAACGTTGCCACAATAAATGTCACATTAGTTGCACTTGTGTCCTTTTACTTTACATAACTGAGCCACCATTATTGGTGGAGAAACGCTCGGCTTCTAGATGTTCCATGTATAAGTTCGCCAGGACGGCACTGAGTGGCGAGCACATGGGTAGACCAAAAGTCTGCTGAAAGAGGTGATTTTCAAAAGAGAAACACGTAAAGCCAACACATAGTTCAACGAGGTCGATGAAATCGCTGGCTGGAATAGGAAGATCAAGTGACACAATGCCGACACAATGTTTCCATTGTGTCGGTATTTTATACCATTTATTTTCATGTCGCTATTTATTCCCTCATCTATGTCGTTTATGTAAATTGTGAACAACAACGGGCCCAACACTGACCCCTGTGGAACACCGCTTGTGACGTGCCCCCATTCTGATTTCTCCCCATTTATGCAAACTCTCTGCTGCCTAATTGTCAGCCATGCCTCTACCCAGGAAAAAATTTCAACTCCTATTCCGTGTGCCTTAAGTTTCCTCAATACCCTATGATGTGGAACTCTATCAAAAACCTTACTGAAGTCCATATACACAATATCATATTCATTACCATGGTCTACCTCCTCACACACCTTAGTGAAAAAAGTTAGTAAATTCGTAAGACAGGAACGCCCCTTTGTATAACCGTGTTGAAATTCATTAATCAATCTGTGCCTGTCAAGATGGCTACGAATTGCTTCGGCAATTATTGATTCCATAAATTTTCTCACTATGGAGGTAAGGTTTATTGGTCTATAGTTCGAAGCCAAGGGCCTGCCACCTGCCTTGTAAATATGTATTACATTTGCCATTTTCCACTTATCAGGCACTATGCCAGTTTGACTCAAGAAATCGTAATGACACGATTGCAAACAAACCATACCCCCGGCCGGGATTGAACCCGCGGTCATAGAGTCTCAGAACTCCAGCCCGTCGCGTTAGCCACTAGACCAGCTAGCCACAATAAGATTCATCCAACTAGGTATATTTCTACACCATAGGAAGGCTAGCACAGGCACCTCAGTGGTGCCTGTGCTAGCCTTCCTATGGTGTAGAAATATACCTAGTTGGATGAATCTTATTGTGGCTAGCTGGTCTAGTGGCTAACGCGACGGGCTGGAGTTTTGAGACTCTATGACCGCGGGTTCAATCCCGGCCGGGAGTATGGTTTACTATGCCAGTTTGTAGTGATACGTTAAAAAGATTAGCCAAAGGTGTGCTAAGTTCCTCTTTACATTCCTTTAACACCCTTGCAAACAGTTCATCAGGACCTGGGGATTTGTTAGGTTTTAGTTTCTCTATTTGTCTGAGGACCATGTCACTAGTTACCGCAATCGTGCATAGTTTATTATCGTCCTGTTCTACATAATCTATTATTTCAGGAACATAGCTAGTATTTTCCTGGGTGAAAACTGAGAGAAAGTAGGTATTTAGAATTTCACACATATCCTTATCACTGTCAGTGATCTGACCAGAGTTACTCTTAAGTGGGCCAATCTTGTCCCTAATCTTACTTCTGTATACCTGAAAGAATCCTTTAGGGTTAATCTTTGTTAGGTAAGACACATATGCAACAGTTAGGTATCTTTATTTCGAAACGTTTCGCCTACACAGTAGGCTTCTTCAGTCGAGTACAGAAAAGTTGATAGAAGCAGAAGATACTTGAAGACGATGTAATCAGTCCATCACCCTTAAAGTTTTGAGGTGGTCAGTCCCTCAGTCTGGAGAAGAGCATTGTTCCGTTGTCTGAAACAATATGAAGTTGAAGTGACAGGATGGAGCCTTTATATAGTGCCAGGAGGTGAGACTGAGGGACTGACCACCTCAAAACTTTAAGGGTGATGGACTGATTACATCGTCTTCAAGTATCTTCTGCTTCTATCAACTTTTCTGTACTCGACTGAAGAAGCCTACTGTGTAGGCGAAACGTTTCGAAATAAAGATACCTAACTGTTGCATATGTGTCTTACCTAACAATCTGTCGGTATTTTATACCATTTTAATGTTCATTCTGTCAGACACTGCAACACAAGGGTATCTTGGTACAGACCATCAACTTCGACCTCTACTAGTGAGAACGGCTGGGTTTGGGAGGGACCTGCCCTCCCAAAGCAACCTATGTCTCACCTCCTGGCACTATATAAAGGCTCCATCCTGTCACTTCAACTTCATATTGTTTCAGACAACGGAACAATGCTCTTCTCCAGACTGAGGGACTGACCACCTCAAAACTTTAAGGGTGATGGACTGATTACATCGTCTTCAAGTATCTTCTGCTTCTATCAACTTTTCTGTACTCGACTAAAGAAGCCTACTGTGTAGGCGAAACGTTTCGAAATAAAGATACCTAACTGTTGCATATGTGTCTTACCTAACAATCTGTCGGTATTTTATACCATTTTAATGTTCATTCAGGGTTAATCTTTGAATCCCTTGCGACCTTAGCCTCATAATCCCTTTTTGCTTTTCTTATTCCTTTCTTTATTTCTCTCTTTAATTGAATATATTGATTTCTTAACTGCCCATCCCCTCTTTTGATATGCCTATATATGCCTCTCTTTTGACCAACGAGATGTTTTAATCTATTGTTCATCCATTTGGGATCATTTTTGTTAGATCTAATTTCCCTACTCGGAACAAAAGTTATCTGGGCATCTAGAACTATGCTCTGGAAAACGTCATATTGGCAACCAAGATCACCTACCTGACCCATAGTCAGGACATCCCAATTTAGCCCACCCAGGTAATTTTTCAGTCCCATGAAGTCGGCCAAGCGAAAATCTGGGACAGAGATTTGATTGCAGTTATCTGGGTAATTCCATGATATATTAAAACTAAGTGATTTATGATCACTTTCCCCAAGCTCATCATTAACCTCAAGATTATTAATTAGTGAATCTTTGTTGGCAAGAACCAAGTCAAGCAGATGGTTTCCTCTAGTTGGTTCTGTCACAACCTGTTCTAAAAAGCAATGCTGAACCGTATCAAGAAAGTCACTAGACTCAATATTTCCTGTCATATTGTTCCAATCAATTTGTCTAAAGTTAAAATCTCCCATTATCACAACATTTTCATATCTAGATGCTTTATGAATTTCGTCCCATAACAGCTTACTGCACTCCCTATCAAGGTTTGGGGGCCTATAAATCACACCCAAAATTAATTTGTCAAGTCCTTCGAGAAATTGTAGCCAAACAGATTCTGTGTTCGTTGTTTCTAATCTTATATTAAGTCTAAGACAACAATTTAAATTTTCTCTGACATACATCGCCACACCACCACCCTTCCTGCTTACCCTATCAGTGTGGAATAGTTTAAAACCCTGTATGTTGCATTCAGAAGGCGTTTCTGTCTTTCAGGTTGAACCAGGTCTCTGTTATACCAATAACATCTATATTACCTACACTTGCAAGTAATCTTAGCTCATCTATCTTATTTCTTAGACTCCTACTATTTGTATAGTAAACCTTAAGGGAGCTAGTCACTCGTTGCCCTCTACTATCTCTCTTTGTTTGTTGATCAATTGATTTGCCATTACTAGCAACTTTATTTTGAATATTGTCTTTTAAACATATCCCTGAGGTATCCCGGTAATAACTGCTGTTTTTATCCCTAATGCTGTAACCTGATTGTTTCCCACAAACACCCATACCTCTATAATCTATCAGTTTAAATTCGTAGAGAAGTCATCAATTACCCTCTCAATTGAATTGGCTAATGCAACCACTCCATCCCCAGAGAGATGAACCCCATCCCTTGCATACATATCACGTTTGCCAAAGAATAGGTCCCAGTTATCAATGAATGGGATTGCAAGTTCCTTGCAGTACCTGTTTAGCCAGCAATTTATACCAATTGCCCTAGACATCCATTCATTGCCCACTCCCTTTCTAGGCAAGATGCTACATATGACTGGGATCCCTCCCTGAGACCTAACTACTTCTGTGGCTAACCTGTACTTATCCAGCAGCTCTTCTCTCCTGCCCTTCCCAATGCCATTACCCCCAGCACTAAGACAGATAATGGGCTTGTTCCCATTACCTGCCATAATATTATCCAACCTGGTAGGTAAGACACATAGGCAACAGTTAGGCAACTTTATTCCGAAACGTTTCGCCTGCACAGTAGGCTTCTTCAGTCGAATACAGAAAGTAAGCAGGAACAGTAGAGATGTGAAGACGATGTAATCAGTGTGAACATTAAAATGGTATAAAATACCGACAGATTGTTAGGTAAGACACATATGCAACAGTTAGGTATCTTTATTTCGAAACGTTTCGCCTACACAGTAGGCTTCTTCAGTCGAGTACAGAAAAGTTGATAGAAGCAGAAGATACTTGAAGACGATGTAATCAGTCCATCACCCTTGAAGTCGTAGAATTTGAGGTTGTCAGTCCCTCAGCCTGGAGAGTTCAGTTCCATAGTCAAGAACTATCTGAAGATCAAGCGACAGTGCGGAGACTTAAATACTGTCGGAAGTATTTCTACTCAAGATTGATGAACTGAACACATCGACTCAAGGTTGAGGGACTGATTACCTCATTCTCCTCCTGTTCTTCAAGTTTCTCCTACGTATGGACTGATGAAGCCACTGTGTGGCGAAACGTTTCCTCAAAAAAGATACCCAAGAGTTGCACATGTGTCTAATTTATCAACATGTCGGTTCTCTGAACCATTCATCTACAAATCTGTCAGACACTGCAACTTCTTGGGATCTTAATACTTAGGAATTCTTCGCTCGCCTAATTCTTGGGCACGACCTACTTCCACATTGAACAAATGTGACACGACCTATGACTGCTACACCTCTCCTGCCATACGGTTTATAAGCTGCTTCTCCGCTCATATGCCGTATTCTTCTCAAGATTGATGAACTGAACACATCGACTAAAGGTTGAGGGACTGATTACCTCATTCTCCTCCTGTTCTTCAAGTTTCTCCTACGTATGGACTGATGAAGCCACTGTGTGGCGAAACGTTTCCTCAATAAAGATACCCAAGAGTTGCACATGTGTCTAATTTATCAAATCTCCACTCTCTGGAGAGGCGTAGAATGAGGGGAGATATCATTGAAGTGTATAAGTGGATGACGGGCATAAACAAGGGAGACATTAATAAAGTACTGAGGGTGTCGAACCAGGTAAGAACCAGGAATAATGGATTTAAGTTGGATAAATTTAGATTTAGAAAGGACATAGGTAAGTACTGGTTTTCTAACAGAGTTGTAGATGCGTGGAACAGTCTTCCCAGTGGGGTGATAGAGGCTAGGACCTTGGGTAGTGTACGAATGGTATATAATACCGACAAGATGAGAGTAAGACACATGTGCAACATCTGGGTATCTTTATTGTAGACGTTTCGCCATCCAGTGCCTTTATCAATGCAAAATCTATGACATAACTTGAAGACAGTAGAACTATGTACAGAAGATGAGGTAATCAGTCCCTCAACCTAGGAGTAGGTGCGAACAGCACCATATCGTGTATTGATAAAGCCACTGGATGGCGAAACGTCTACAATAAAGATACCCAGATGTTGCACATGTGTCTTACTCTCACCTTGGGTAGCTTTAAGAAGAGACTGGACAAATATATGAGTGGGAGGGGCTGGGTTTGATTGGTGTCAAGGGGTACGGGAGTTATTTCTTGAGTAGCTTTAGGTAGATGTCGTTTTGATAAGGACCTGCCTCGTATGGGCCAGTAGGCCTTCTGCAGTGTTCCTACATTCTTATGTTCTTATGTTCTTATTTCCTACCTTCACATCTTCTCTATTAACTCTCCTCATCTTCCTTCTTCCTGAACTGTGAACCACTTGCCACTTAGAGCGGCTGCCACTATCACTGCTGGTGACCATTCCTTCCTTACCAGCTAAATCCTTCTCACACTCGCTCCCAAACTCATCTATGCGAAGCTTCAGCTTCCTATTTTCCTCCTGAAGAAGTAGAATCTCCTTCTTCAACACTTGAACCTGAGATTCTAAAACACTACAACAAGCCATGGTGCTTGGTACCGACATACGGAAGTGTGGGAGCTTCCAAGCCAATTTCATTCTCATCCCTGTTTGGTGTGCTAGCCTACGAGCGTATATATATATATATATATATATATATATATATATATATATATATATATATATATATATATATATATATATATATATATATATATATATATATATATATATATATATATGTCGTGCCGAATAGGCAGAACTTGCGATCTTGGCTTAAATAGCAACGCTCATCTTGCCATATAGGACAAGTGAAAATTTGTGTATGCAATAATTTCGCCAAAATCATTCTGAACCTAACGACAAAAATATATTTCATTGTGTTTGTTTAATATTAAATTATTGTAAATAAATCTAAAATATATTTAGTTGGGTTAGGCTAAAATAAATTACTCTTGTTATAATAAGGTTAGGTAAGTTTTCTTAGATTCTTTTAGTGCAAAATTATAAATTTTTACATTAACATTAATGAAAAAAATATATCTTTATACGTATAAGAGAAAATTTTAGAAAGGACTTAATTTTAAATGAGTTCTTGCTAATTGACCAGTTTTACATATTCGGCACGACATATATATATATATATATATATATATATATATATATATATATATATATATATATATATATATATATATATATATATATATATATATATATATATATATATATATATATATATATATATATATATATATATATATTAGAAGGGAAGAGTATATGGAAAGTAAATGAAAGGTGAAGAGAGTGGTGAGAGAGTGCAAAAGAAGAGCAAATGATAGAGTGGGAGAGGCATCGTGTAAAAATTTTGCATAAAATAAGAAATATTTTTTGGAGTGAGATGAACAAGTTAAGAAAGCCTAGGGAAAGCATGAATTTGTCAGTTAAAAACAGAGTAGGGGAGTTAGTAGACGGGGAGATGGAGGTATTGGGAAGATAGCGGGAATATCTTGAGGAACTTTTAAGTATCACTGCAGTAAAGGAGATGGTAATTTCATGCACTGACCAGGGAGGTATAACATCTTTTAGGAGTGAAGAAGAGCAGGATGTGAGTGTGGGGGAGGTGCGTGAGGCATTACGTAGAATGAAGGGGGTAAAGCAGCTGGAACTGACGGGATCATGACAGAAATGTTAAAAGCAGGGGGAGATATAGGATGGTGTTTTTGTTTAATTTAATAAATGTATGAAAGAGGGGAAGGTACCTAGGGATTGGCAGAGAACATGTATAGTTCATTTATATAAAGGGAAGGTGGACAAAAGAAACTGTAAAATTAAAGGGGAATAAGTTTACTTAGTATACCAGATAAAATGTATAGTATTATTATTGAAAGAATTAGAGGTAAGACAGAATATAGGATTGCGGATAAGCAAGGAGGTTTCAGAGTGGGTAGGGGATGTGTAGATCAAGTGTTTACATTGAAGCATATATGTGAACAGTATTTAGATAAAGCTAGGGAAGTTTTCATTGCATTTATGAATTTAGAAAAGGCATGTGATAGAGTGGATACGGGAACAATGAGGCAGATGTTGCAAGTATATGGAATAGGTGGTAAGTTACTAAATGCTGTAAAGAGTTTTTATGAGGATAGTGAGGCTCAGGTTGGGGTGTGTAGAAGAGAGGGAGACTACTTCCCGGTGAAAGTAGGTCTTATATAGGGATGTGTAATGTCAGAATGGTTGTTTAATATATTTATAGATGAGGTTGTGAAAGAAGGAAATGCTAGGGAGTTCGGGAGAGGGGTGGGATTGAATTATGCAGAATCAAGTATAAAATGGGAGTTGACACAGATACTTTTTGCTGATGATACTGTGCTTATGGGAGATTCAAAAGAAAAGTTGCAAAGGTTAGTGGACGAATTTGGGAGTGTGTGTAAAGGAAGAAAATTGAAAGTGAACATAGAAAAGAGTAAGGTGATGAGAGTATCAAATGATTTAGATAAAGATAAATTGGATGTCACATTGCACAGAGGGAGTATGGAAGAAGTGAATGTTTTCAGAAATTTGGGAGTTGACTTGTCAGTGGATGGGTTTATGAAGAATTGATTAAGGAAAAAAGGTGAGTGGTGCGTTGAGGTATCTGTGGAGACAAAAAACGTTATCCATGGAGACAAAGAAGGGAATGTACGAAAGTATAGTAGTACCAACACTCTTATATGGGTGTGAAGCTTGGGTTGTGAATGCAGCAGCGAGGAGGCGGTTGGAGGCAGTGGAGATGTCCTGTCTAAGGGCAATGTGTGGTGGAAATATAATACAAAGAATCTAGAGTGTGGAAATTAGGAGGTGTGGAGTTACTAAACGTATTAGTCAGAGGGCTGAAGAGGGGTTGTTGAGGTGGTTTGGTCATTTAGAAAGAACGGCACAAAGTAGAATGACTTGGAGAGCGAATAAATCTGTAGGGGAAAGACGGCGGGGTAAGGGTCGTCCTCGAAAAGGTTGGAGAGAAAGAGTAAAGGAGGTTTTGTGAGAATGTTAAATAGGAGTGGATGGAGACGAATGGTTTTTGGGACCTGACGAGCTGTTGGAGTGTGAGCATGGTAATATTTTGTGAAGAGATTCAGGGAAACAGGAAATGGGAAGTAAAATGCCTATACTTTAAATGAGGGGTTTGCGATATTGGCAGTTTGGAGGGACATCTAAACTGCCGTATCTGAGCGCCTCTGCAAAGACAATGATTTTGTATGAGTAATGGTGAAAGTGTTGAATGATGATGATAGTATTTTTCCTTTATTTTTGGGACACCCGGCCTCGGTGGGAAACAGCCGATGTTTATATATATATATATATATATATATATATATATATATATATATATATATATATATATATATATATATGTGTGTGTGTGTGTGTGTGTGTGTGTGTGTGTGTGTGTGTGTGTGTGTGTGTGTGTGTGTTTGAGCATATGTGTGTGTGTGTGTGTTTGTGCATATGTGTGTGTGTGTGTGTGTGTGTACTCACCTAGTTGTACTCACCTAGTTGAGGTTGCGGGGGTCGAGTCCGAGCTCCTGGCCCCGCCTCTTCACTGATCGCTACTAGGTCACTCTCCCTGAGCCGTGAGCTTTATCATACCTCTGCTTAAAGCTATGTATGGATCCTGCCTCCACTACATCGCTTCCCAAACTATTCCACTTACTGACTACTCTGTGGCTGAAGAAATACTTCCTAACATCCCTGTGATTCATCTGTGTCTTCAGCTTCCAACTGTGTCCCCTTGTTACTGTGTCCAATCTCTGGAACATCCTGTCTTTGTCCACCTTGTCAATTCCTCTCAGTATTTTGTATGTCGTTATCATGTCCCCCCTATCTCTCCTGTCCTCCAGTGTCGTCAGGTTGATTTCCCTTAACCTCTCCTCGTAGGACATACCTCTTAGCTCTGGGACTAGTCTTGTTGCAAACCTTTGCACTTTCTCTAGTTTCTTCACGTACTTGGCTAGGTGTGGGTTCCAAACTGGTGCCGCATACTCCAATATGGGCCTAACATACACGGTGTACAGGGTCCTGAATGATTCCTTATTAAGATGCCGGAATGCTGTTCTGAGGTTTGCTAGGCGCCCATATGCTGCAGCAGTTATTTGGTTGATGTGCGCTTCAGGAGATATGCCTGGTGTTATACTCACCCCAAGATCTTTTTCCTTGAGTGAGGTTTGTAGTCTCTGACCCCCTAGACTGTACTCCGTCTGCGGCCTTCTTTGCCCTTCCCCAATCTTCATGACTTTGCACTTGGTGGGATTGAACTCCAGGAGCCAATTGCTGGACCAGGTCTGCAGCCTGTCCAGATCCCTTTGTAGTTCTGCCTGGTCTTCGATCGAGTGAATTCTTCTCATCAACTTCACGTCATCTGCAAACAGGGACACCTCAGAGTCTATTCCTTTCGTCATGTCGTTCACAAATACCAGAAACAGCACTGGTCCTAGGACTGACCCCTGCGGGACCCCGCTGGTCACAGGTGCCCACTCTGACACCTCGCCACGTACCATGACTCGCTGCTGTCTTCCTGACAAGTATTCCCTGATCCATTGAAGTGCCTTCCCTGTTATCCCTGCTTGGTCCTCCAGTTTTTGCACCAATCTCTTGTGTGGAACTGTGTCAAACGCCTTCTTACAGTCCAAGAAAATGCAATCCACCCACCCCTCTCTCTCTTGTCTTACTGCTGTCACCATGTCATAGAACTCCAGTAGGTTTGTGACACAGGATTTCCCGTCCCTGAAACCATGTTGGCTGCTGTTGATGAGATCATTCCTTTCTAGGTGTTCCACCACTCTTCTCCTGATAATCTTCTCTATGATTTTGCATACTATACATGTCAGTGACACTGGTCTGTAGTTTAATGCTTCATGTCTGTCTCCTTTTTTAAAGATTGGGACTACATTTGCTGTCTTCCATGCCTCAGGCAATCTCCCTGTTTCGATAGATGTATTGAATATTGTTGTTAGGGGTACACATAGCGCCTCTGCTCCCTCTCTCAATACCCATGGGGAGATGTTATCTGGCCCCATTGCCTTTGAGGTATCTAGCTCACTCAGAAGCCTCTTCACTTCTTCCTCGGTTGTGTGCACTGTGTCCAGCACTTGGTGGTGTGCCCCACCTCTCCGTCTTTCTGGAGTCCCTTCCGTCTCCTCTGTGAACACTTCTTTGAATCTCTTGTTGAGTTCTTCACATACTTCACGGTCATTTCTTGTTGTCTCTCCTCCTTCCTTCCTTAGCCTGATTACCTGGTCCTTGACTGTTGTTTTCCTCCTGATGTGGCTGTACAACAGTTTCGGGTCAGATTTGGCTTTTGCTGCTATGTCATTTTCATATTGTCTTTGGGCCTCCCTTCTTATCTGTGCATATTCGTTTCTGGCTCTACGACTGTTCTCCTTATTCTCCTGGGTCCTTTGCCTTCTATATTTCTTCCATTCCCTAGCAGCACACTTGGTGTGTGTGTGTGTGTGTGTGTGTGTGTGTGTGTGTGTAAGAGTGAGTGTGTGTACTCACCTATTTGTACTCACCTATTTGTGGTTGCAGGGGTCGATTCATAGCTCCTAGCCCCGCCTCTTCACTGTTTGCTACTAGGTTCTCTCTCTCCATGCTCCATGAGCTTTATCATACCTCGCCTTAAAACTATGTATGGTTCCCGCCTGACTATGACTGAAGAATTACTTCCTAACATCCCTTTGATTCATCTGAGTCTTCAACTTCCAATTGTGACCTCTTGTTTCTGTGTTCCATCTCTGGAACATCCCGTCTTTGTCCACTTTGTCTATTCCTCGCAGTATTTATATGTCGTTATCATGTCTCCCCTGACCCTCCTGTCCTCGAGTGTCGTCAGGCCGATTTCCCTCAACATTTCTTCGTAGGACAATCTCCTTATCTCTGGGACTATTCTTGTTGCAAACCTTTGCACCTTCTGTAATCTCTTGACGTTCTTGACCAGGTGTGGATTCTAAACTGGTGCTGCATACTCTAGTATGGGCCTGACGTAAATGGTATACAGAGTCTTGAACGATTCCTTACTGAGGTATCGGAACGCTATCTGTAGGTTTGCCAAACGCCGGTATGCTGCAGCAGTTATCTGATTGATGTGCGCCTCAGGAGATATGCTCGGTGTTATACTCACCCCCAGATCTTTTTCCTTGAGTGAGGTTTGCAGTCTTTGTCCATCTAGACTGTACTGTGTCTGTGGTCTTCTTTGTGCTTCCCCAATCTTCATGACTTTGCATTTGGCAGGGATAAACTCAAGGAGCCAGTTGCTGGATCAGGCTTGTAGCCTGTCCAGGTCTCTTTGTAGTCCTGCCTGATCCTCGTCCGATTTGATTCTTCTCATTAACTTCACATCATCTGCAAACAAGGACACTTCTGAGTCTATCCCTGTCGTTATGTCATTCACATATACCAGAAACAGCACAGGTCCTAGGACCGACCCCTGTGGAACCCCGCTTGTCACAGTCATGTCACGAGTCTTGGTACGTGACACCTCGTCACGTACCATGACTCGTTGTTGCCTCCCTGTCAGGTATTCTCTGATCCATTGCAGTGCCTTTCCTGTTATGTGTGCCTGATCCTCTAGCTTTTGCAGTAACCTCTTGTGAGGAACTGTGTCGAAGGCTTTCTTGCAGTCCAAAAAAATGCAGCCGATCCACCCCTCTCTCTCTTGTCTTACTTCTGTCACCTTGTCAAAAAACTCCAGTAGGTTTGTGACACAGGATTTTCCTTCCCTGAAACCGTGCTGGTTGTCAATTATACACTTGTTTCTTTCCAGGTGCTCCACCACTCTCCTCCTGATGATCTCCATGACTTTGCATACTATACACGTTAGTGATACAGGTCTGTAGTTTTGTGCCTCATGTCTGTCTCCCTTTTTAAAAATTGGGACTACATTTGCCATCTTCCATACCTCAGGGAGTTGCCCAGTTTCAATGGATGTGTTGAAGATCTTTGTTAATGGCACACACAGCATCTCTGCTCCCTCTCTAAGGACCCATGGAGAGATGTTGTCTGGTCCCAACGCCTTTGAGGTGTCAAGTTCACATAGCAGCTTCTTAAACTCCTCCATGGTTATGTGTACCTCATCCTGCACTTGTTGGTGTACCCCCCTGTTCTGATTTCCTGGAGTCCTACTGGTTTCCACTGTAAATACTTCTTTAAATCTCGTGTTGAGCTCCTCACATACCATTCGGTCGTTTCTTGTGAACTCCCCATCACCTTTCCTCAGTCTGATTACCTGGTCCTTGACTGTTGTTTTCCTCTTGATGTGGCTATACAACAGCTTAGGGTCATACTTGACTTTCGATGCTATGTCATTTTCAAATTGTCGCTGAGCCTCCCTTCTTATCTGTGCATATTCGTTTCTGGCTCTTCGACTAATCTCTTTATTTTCCTGAGTTCTCTGTCTTCTGTACCTTTTCCATTCTCTAGTACACCTAGTTTTTGCCTCCCTACACTTTTGGGTGATCCAAGGACTCGTTCTGTTCTTCCCATTATTTCTGTTTCCCTTGGGAACAAACCTCTCCTCTGTCTCCTTGCATTTTGTTGCCACATCCATCATTTCTTGTACTGGTTTTCCTGTCAGTTCCCTCTTCCACTGAATGTCTTGCAGGAAGTTCATCATGCCTGAGTAGTTCCCCCTTTTGTAGTTTGGTTTTTCCCATCCTATTCATGCTACTCTTTCCACTTGAAGCTCAACTATGCAGTCAAAGCACAGAACCACATGACCACTAGCTCATAGGGGCATTTCATACATGATATCCTTGATGTCCGAGCTACTCAAGGTGAATACAAGGTCCAGTCTTTCTGGATCATCCTCACCTCTCTCTCTCTCTGGTAGTGTCTCTAGCATGTTGATGCATGAGGTTTTCCAGTACCACATTCATCATCTTGGCTCTCCATGTTTTGGGACCCCCATGGGGCTCCAGGTTTTCCCAGTCAGTCTCCTTGTGATTGAAATCACCCGTAACTAGTAACTTTGCTCCCCCATGTGTGCTCTTCTGGCCACCTCGGCTAGTGTGTCGACCATTGCTCTGTTGCTCTCATCGTATTCTTCTCTTGGCCTCCTGCAGTTCTGTGGTGGGTTGTACATTACTGCAATTATCACCTTATGTCCCTCAGACTGGATTGTTCCTACTAAGTAGTCCCTTTCGCCTGTGCCATCCATTCCTTCCATTTTCTCTAAACCCCACTGGTTTTTTAATGAGCAGTGCAACTTATCCTACCCCTCTCCTTCCTCTGTCTTTCCTGAGGATTTGATATCAGAATGGGAAGATTGCATCTGTTATTATGCTGGTGAGTTTTGTTTCTGTGAGTGGTATTATGTCTGGGGATGTCTCCTTGATTCTTTCATGCCACTCCTCAAACTTATTTGTTATTCCATCTGCATTTGTATACCACACCTTCAACTTCTTTTCTAAGACTGTGGTCTGGGAGGTATATTCTGGTTGAGGAAGTGGGAGACCTGTTAAGGAACTATGGGTGGTTGCTGTGGTGGTGGAGTTTGTAATGCAGTGGGTGGGGGCATTGGATATGGCATGGGTGTTTTGGTTTAGAATGTTTGGTTGCACTGGGGTTGACCCAGTTGGGGGGCTTCTATAGGAAGTTGTGAGGGAGGCTGCAATTGATCTTCTTCCTGGGTCTGGGATCTCCTGTCTGTCTCCTCCATCCCCTCTCTTTCCTCCTTTCGCCTTTGTACCATCTCTGTTCCGTCGCGGTCGAGATACACCTTCCTGTATGCCAGCATGTCCCTTAATCTTGCTCTTTCCTGCAGGATCCTGTTCGGAGTCGATTCTGCCTTGAAAGTCACTTTCATTGGCCGGGTTCTTCTTCTTGCAAAGCCCCCCTATTCTTTGAAAATTTTCCAGCTGGGTCATGTCATCTTCTCCTATTGCTTTTATGATGCTTTCAATTGCTTTTTTTCCCCCTTGTTTTCTTGCTTCATATGTTTCCCCTTCAACTTCCTGGAGCCCATACACAAAGACTGACCTCTCCCTTTCATTCTCCCACTGCATAACGTTGTGTATCCCCCTCATTCAATTTAATTTCCTCCATTGCAACTTTCCTTTCTTTAGTTTCACTATCTATTGTACTAGGGCTCTGTGGCCTGTCATTTTCCCTTCTCGACTTTCCCTGGGCTCTGCTTTGGGCTGTTAGGGCCTCCACATATAGCTTAGCTCTTTCATTTACTACAGTTCCCTCTGATAGAGCTTTTACATGCAGTTTTGCTCCTTCTTTCCATACAGTCCCCTTATTTGTGACTGAGGTAGCAGTCTCTGATGTTATTCCCAAAATGTTCTTTAGTTCTTTAGGCTGTTTCAGATTTTTCAGTTCCTCTTCTAATGTCTGTATCCTAGCCTCTGCTGCTATGACTTGCATCTCCCACTTCCTGCTTTCCATATCTATCCTCTTTTCCATTCTCATGCTAAGTTCTTCTAGTTTCTTTTCCCATTCATTTTCCCTTCTTGTGAGCTCTGCTACCCAATCTTCCTTTGTAGATTCATCCCCCTGCTCCTTGGTTTTCCTTCCTGCTCTCTGGCAACCTATTTTTTTTATTTTGATTGCCTCAGAATGGAAAACTTAGGTAATTCTGTGTGTTAGGTTAGTAGTGTGTTTGTCAGAGTGTGGGGGGAGAAGGTAGAGAGGAACTGTGGACAGTGGCTATATGGGAGAGAGGGGTGGGGAGCGGGATTTAGGGGGAAATATGGGGAGTGAGAAGGAGGGAGAAGCAAGGAGGTGAATGGGAGAGGGAGAGGGGGGAAGGAGAGAGAGGTGGGGAGGAGGAGGGGGACTGAGAGAGGGGGGGATCAGGGGAAGGAGTGAGAGGTTGGTGGGGAGGGGGGGAAATGTGTGTGTCTGAGTCTGTATATGTGTGTGTGTGTGTGTGTGTGTGTGTGTGTGTGTGTGTGTGTACTCACCTAGTTGAGGTTGCGGGGGTCGAGTCCGAGCTCCTGGCCCCGCCTCTTCACTGATCGCTACTAGGTCACTCTCCCTGAACCGTGAGCTTTATCATACCTCTGCTTAAAGCTAAGTATGGATCCTGCCTCCACTACATCGCTTCCCAAACTATTCCACTTACTGACTACTCTGTGGCTGAAGAAATACTTCCTAACATCCCTTTGATTCATCTGTGTCTTCAACTTCCAACTGTGTCCCCTTGTTACTGTGTCCAATCTCTGGAACATCATGTCTTTGTCCACCTTGTCAATTCCTCTCAGTATTTTGTATGTCGTTATCATGTCCCCCCTATCTCTCCTGTCCTCCAGTGTCGTCAGGTTGATTTCCCTTAACCTCTCCTCGTAGGACATACCTCTTAGCTCTGGGACTAGTCTTGTTGCAAACCTTTGCACTTTCTCTAGTTTCTTTACGCGCTTGGCTAGGTGTGGGTTCCAAACTGGTGCCGCATACTCCAATATGGGCCTAACGTACACGGTGTACAGGGTCCTGAATGTGTGTGTGTGTGTGTGTGTGTGTGTGTGTGTGTGTGTGTGTGTGTGTGTGTGTGTGTGTGTGTGTGTATGTTTGTGTGTGTGTGTGTGTGCGTATGTTTGCGTGTGTGTGTGTGTGTGTTTAGTTATGTGAGGAATTATGCGTGAGTTTATTAAGTGTCTGAAAAGAAGGTGGAATTGTGCGTTGGAGTGTTATGTGGAGTGTCAGTGGTCTCTTGCCTGACCACAACCTCTTGTGACCTGACCCCCACCCTCCTGGGACTTGACTCGCACCTACTTACAATGTTGCCCTTTATGCTTGTCCTACCACCTAGGCTTATAGTAACTTACTCGCCTTGTTCCATAGATTACCAATTGCTATTCCTTATTGAGTACTAGAGTGCCTATTTTTTACCATGCTAGGAGAGTTGGACCATTCACAATCAGCTTGGCGGTTAATTGGAACATGAA
>NC_091309.1:48330748-48345748 GCF_038502225.1 Cherax quadricarinatus
GACATGATTATCAGTATAATATACATAGACATGACTATCAGTATAATATACATAGACATGATTATCAGTATAATATACATAGACATGATTATCAGTATAATATACATAGACATGATTATCAGTATAATATACATAGACATGATTATCAGTATAATATACATAGACATGATTATCAGTATAATATACATAGACATGATTATCAGTATAATATACATAGACATGATTATCAGTATAATATACATAGACATGATTATCAGTATAATATACATAGACATGATTATCAGTATAATATACATAGACATGATTATCAGTATAATATACATAGACATGATTATCAGTATAATATACATAGACATGATTATCAGTATAATATACATAGACATGATTATCAGTATAATATACATAGACATTCCTCAATTTTTTACTGTGAAATAAACTACTTGAGAGACAGGAGAGACAGTAGTGAGAAACAGAAATGAGAGACAGTCGTGAGAGGCAGTAGTGAGAAACAGTAGTGAGAGACAGTAGTGACAGTAGTGAGAGACAGTAGTGACAGTAGTGAGAGACAGTAGTGACAGTAGTGAGAGACAGTAGTGACAGTAGTGAGAGACAGTAGTGACAGTAGTGAGAGACAGTAGTGACAGTAGTGAGAGACAGTAGTGAGAGACAGTAGTGACAGTAGTGAGAGACAGTAGTGACAGTAGTGAGAGACAGTAGTGAGAGACACTAGTGAAAGACAGTAGTGACAGTAGCGAGAGACAGTAGTGAGAGACAGTAGTGACAGTAGTGAGAGACAGTAGTGACAGTAGTGAGAGACAGTAGTGACAGTAGTGAGAGACAGTAGTGACAGTAGTGAGAGACAGTAGTGAGAGACACTAGTGAAAGACAGTAGTGACAGTAGCGAGAGACAGTAGTGAGAGACACTAGTGAGTGACAGTAGTGACAGTAGTGAGAGACAGTAGTGAGAGACACTAGTGAGTGACAGTAGTGACAGTAGTGAGAGACAGTAGTGAGAGACACTAGTGAGTGACAGTAGTGACAGTAGTGAGAGACAGTAGTGACAGTAGTGAGAGACAGTAGTGAGAGACACTAGTGAGTGACAGTAGTGACAGTAGTGAGAGACAGTAGTGAGAGACACTAGTGAGTGACAGTAGTGACAGTAGTGAGAGACAGTAGTGAGAGTAGTGAGAGACAGTAGTGACAGTAGTGAGAGACAGTAGTGACAGTAGTGAGAGACAGTAGTGAGAGACACTAGTGAGTGACAGTAGTGACAGTAGTGAGAGACAGTAGTGACAGTAGTGAGAGACAGTAGTGAGAGACACTAGTGAGTGACAGTAGTGACAGTAGTGAGAGACAGTAGTGAGAGACACTAGTGAGTGACAGTAGTAACAGTAGTGAGAGACAGTAGTGAGAGACACTAGTGAGTGACAGTAGTGACAGTAGTGAGAGACAGTAGTGAAAGACACTAGTGAGTGACAGTAGTGACAGTAGTGAGAGACAGTAGTGAGAGACACTAGTGAGTGACAGTAGTGACAGTAGTGAGAGACAGTAGTGAGAGACACTAGTGAGTGACAGTAGTGACAGTAGTGAGAGACAGTAGTGAGAGACACTAGTGAGTGACAGTAGTGACAGTAGTGAGAGACAGTAGTGACAGTAGTGAGAGACAGTAGTGAGAGACACTAGTGAGTGACAGTAGTGACAGTAGTGAGAGACAGTAGTGAGAGACACTAGTGAGTGACAGTAGTGACAGTAGTGAGAGACAGTAGTGAGAGACACTAGTGAGTGACAGTAGTGACAGTAGTGAGAGACAGTAGTGAAAGACACTAGTGAGTGACAGTAGTGACAGTAGTGAGAGACAGTAGTGAGAGACACTAGTGAGTGACAGTAGTGACAGTAGTGAGAGACAGTAGTGAGAGACACTAGTGAGTGACAGTAGTGACAGTAGTGAGAGACAGTAGTGAGAGACACTAGTGAGTGACAGTAGTGACAGTAGTGAGAGACAGTAGTGAGAGACACTAGTGAGTGACAGTAGTGACAGTAGTGAGAGACAGTAGTGAGAGACACTAGTGAGTGACAGTAGTGACAGTAGTGAGAGACAGTAGTGAGAGACACTAGTGAGTGACAGTAGTGACAGTAGTGAGAGACAGTAGTGAGAGACACTAGTGAGTGACAGTAGTGACAGTAGTGAGAGACAGTAGTGACAGTAGTGAGAGACAGTAGTGACAGTAGTGAGAGACAGTTGTGAGAGACACTAGTGAGTGACAGTAGTGAGAGACAGTAGTGAGAGACAGTGAGAGACACTAGTGAGTGACAGTAGTGAGAGACAGTAGTGAGAGACACTAGTGAGAGACACTAGTGAGAGACAGTAGTGAGTGACAGTAGTGAGAGACAGTAGTGAGTGACAGTAGTGAGAGACAGTAGTGAGTGACAGTAGTGAGAGACAGTAGTGAGAGACAGTAGTGAGTGACAGTAGTGAGAGACAGTAGTTAGTGACAGTAGTGAGAGACAGTAGTGAGAGACAGTAGTGAGAGACAGTAGTGAGAGACAGTAGTGAGTGACAGTAGTGAGAGACAGTAGTGAGAGACAGTAGTGAGAGACAGTAGTGAGTGACAGTAGTGAGAGACAGTAGTGAGTGACAGTAGTGAGAGACAGTAGTGAGTGACAGTAGTGAGAGACAGTAGTGAGAGACAGTAGTGAGAGACACTAGTGAGAGACAGTAGTGAGAGACACTAGTGAGAGACAGTAGTGAGTGACAGTAGTGAGAGACAGTAGTGAGAGACAGTAGTGAGAGACAGTAGTGAGAGACAGTAGTGAGAGACAGTAGTGAGAGACAGTAGTGAGTGACAGTAGTGAGAGACAGTAGTGAGTGACAGTAGTGAGAGACAGTAGTGAGTGACAGTAGTGAGAGACAGTAGTGAGAGACAGTAGTGAGAGACAGTAGTGAGAGACACTAGTGAGTGACAGTAGTGAGAGACAGTAGTGAGAGACACTAGTGAGAGACACTAGTGAGAGACAGTAGTGAGAGACAGTAGTGAGAGACAGTAGTGAGAGACACTAGTGAGAGACACTAGTGAGAGACAGTAGTGAGTGGCAGTAGTGAGAGACAGTAGTGAGAGACAGTAGTGAGAGACAGTAGTGAGTGACAGTAGTGAGAGACAGTAGTGAGAGACAGTAGTGAGAGACAGTAGTGAGAGACAGTAGTGAGAGACAGTAGTGAGAGACACTAGTGAGAGACACTAGTGAGAGACAGTAGTGAGTGACAGTAGTGAGAGACAGTAGTGAGAGACAGTAGTGAGAGACACTAGTGAGAGACACTAGTGAGAGACAGTAGTGAGAGACAGTAGTGAGAGACAGTAGTGAGAGACAGTAGTGAGAGACACTAGTGAGAGACAGTAGTGAGAGACACTAGTGAGAGACACTAGTGAGAGACAGTAGTGAGAGACAGTATTGAGTGACAGTAGTGAGAGACAGTAGTGAGAGACAGTAGTGAGAGACAGTAGTGAGAGACAGTAGTGAGAGACACTAGTGAGAGACAGTAGTGAGTGACAGTAGTGAGAGACAGTAGTGAGTGACAGTAGTGAGAGACAGTAGTGAGAGACAGTAGTGAGAGACAGTAGTGAGAGACAGTAGTGAGAGACAGTAGTGAGAGACAGTAGTGAGAGACACTAGTGAGAGACACTAGTGAGAGACAGTAGTGAGAGACAGTATTGAGTGACAGTAGTGAGAGACAGTAGTGAGAGACAGTAGTGAGAGACAGTATTGAGTGACAGTAGTGAGAGACAGTAGTGAGAGACAGTAGTGAGAGACAGTATTGAGTGACAGTAGTGAGAGACACTAGTGAGAGACAGTAGTGAGAGACAGTATTGAGTGACAGTAGTGAGAGACAGTAGTGAGAGACAGTAGTGAGAGACAGTAGTGAGAGACACTAGTGAGTGACAGTAGTGAGAGACAGTAGTCAGTGACAGTAGTGAGATACAGTAGTGAGAGACACTAGTGAGAGACAGTAGTGAGAGACAGTAGTGAGATACAGTAGTGAGAGACACTAGTGAGAGACAGTAGTGAGAGACAGTAGTGAGAGACAGTAGAGAGTGACAGTAGTGAGAGACAGTAGTGAGAGACAGTAGTGAGAGAGAGTGAGAGACACTAGTGAGTGACAGTAGTGAGAGACAGTAGTCAGTGACAGTAGTGAGAGACAGTAGTGAGAGACACTAGTGAGAGACAGTAGTGAGAGACAGTAGTGAGAGACAGTAGTGAGTGACAGTAGTGAGAGACAGTAGTGAGAGACATAGTGAGAGACAGTAGTGAGAGACAGTAGTGAGAGACACTAGTGAGAGACAGTAGTGAGAGACAGTAGTGAGTGACAGTAGTGAGAGTCAGTAGTGAGAGACAGTAGTGAGAGACAGTAGTGAGAGACAATAGTGAGAGACAGTAGTGAGAGACAGTAGTGAGAGACAGTAGTGAGAGACAGTAGTGAGTGACAGTAGTGAGAGACACTAGTTAGTGACAGTAGTGAGAGACAGTAGTGAGAGACAGTAGTGAGAGACAGTAGTGAGAGACAGTAGTGAGAGACAGTAGTGAGAGACACTAGTTAGTGACAGTAGTGAGAGACAGTAGTGAGAGACAGTAGTGAGAGACAGTAGTGAGAGACACTAGTTAGTGACAGAAGTGAGAGACAGTAGTGAGAGACAGTAGTGAGAGACAGTAGTGAGTGACAGTAGTGAGAGACACTAGTTAGTGACAGTAGTGAGAGACAGTAGTGAGAGACAGTAGTGAGAGACAGTAGTGAGTGACAGTAGTGAGAGACAGTAGTGAGAGACAGTAGTGAGTGACAGTAGTGAGAGACACTAGTTAGTGACAGTAGTGAGAGACAGTAGTGAGAGACAGTAGTGAGAGACAGTAGTGAGAGACAGTAGTGAGTGACAGTAGTGAGAGACACTAGTTAGTGACAGTAGTGAGAGACAGTAGTGAGAGACAGTAGTGAGTGACAGTAGTGAGAGACAGTAGTGAGAGACAGTAGTGAGAGACAGTAGTGAGTGACAGTAGTGAGAGACAGTAGTGAGAGACAGTAGTGAGAGACAGTAGTGAGAGACAATAGTGAGAGACAGTAGTGAGAGACAGTAGTGAGAGACAGTAGTGAGAGACAGTAGTGAGTGACAGTAGTGAGAGACAGTAGTGAGAGACAGTAGTGAGAGACAGTAGTGAGAGACAGTAGTGAGTGACAGTAGTGAGAGACAGTAGTGAGAGACAGTAGTGAGAGACAGTAGTTAGTGACAGTAGTGAGAGACAGTAGAGACAGTAGTGAGAGACAGTAGTGAGTGACAGTAGTGAGAGACAGTAGTGAGAGACAGTAGTGAGAGACAGTAGTGAGAGACAGTAGTTAGTGACAGTAGTGAGAGACAGTAGTGAGTGACAGT
Organism: Cherax quadricarinatus; assembly: GCF_038502225.1. NCBI lineage: Eukaryota > Metazoa > Arthropoda > Malacostraca > Decapoda > Parastacidae > Cherax > Cherax quadricarinatus. The sequence continues at coordinate 48,336,163 of NC_091309.1, forward strand.
AGTGAGAGACAGTAGTGAGAGACACTAGTGAGAGACAGTAGTGAGTGACAGTAGTGAGAGACAGTAGTGAGAGACAGTAGTGAGAGACAGTAGTGAGAGACAGTAGTGAGTGACAGTAGTGAGAGACAGTAGTGAGAGACAGTAGTGAGAGACAGTAGTGAGAGACAGTAGTGAGAGACAGTACTGAGAGACAGTAGTGAGAGACAGTAGTGAGTGACAGTAGTGAGAGACAGTAGTGAGAGACAGTAGTGAGAGACAGTAGTTAGTGACAGTAGTGAGAGACAGTAGTGAGAGACAGTGGTGAGAGACAGTAGTGAGAGACAGTAGTGAGAGACAGTAGTGAGAGACAGTAGTGAGTGACAGTAGTGAGAGACAGTAGTGAGAGACAGTAGTGAGAGACAGTAGTGAGAGACAGTAGTGAGAGACAGTACTGAGAGACAGTAGTGAGAGACAGTAGTGAGAGACAGTAGTGAGTGACAGTAGTGAGAGACAGTAGTGAGAGACAGTAGTGAGAGACAGTAGTTAGTGACAGTAGTGAGAGACAGTAGTGAGAGACAGTGGTGAGAGACAGTAGTGAGAGACAGTAGTGAGAGACAGTAGTGAGAGACAGTAGTGAGAGACAGTAGTGAGTGACAGTAGTGAGAGACAGTAGTGAGAGACAGTAGTGAGAGACAGTAGTGAGAGACAGTGGTGAGAGACAGTAGTGAGAGACAGTAGTGAGAGACAGTAGTGAGAGACAGTAGTGAGAGACAGTAGTGAGAGACAGTAGTGAGAGACAGTAGTGAGAGACAGTAGTGAGAGACAGTAGTGAGAGACAGTAGTGAGAGACAGTAGTGAGAGACAGTAGTGAGAGACAGTAGTAAGAGACACTAGTTAGTGACAGTAGTGAGAGACACTAGTGAGAGACAGTAGTGAGAGACAGTAGTGAGAGACAGTAGTGAGAGACAGAAGTGAGAGACAGTAGTGAGAGACAGTAGTGAGAGACAGTAGTGAGAGACAGTAGTGAGAGACAGTAGTGAGAGACAGTAGTGAGAGACAGTAGTGAGAGACAGTAGTTAGTGACAGTAGTGAGAGACAGTAGTGAGAGACAGTAGTGAGAGACAGTGGTGAGAGACAGTAGTGAGAGACAGTAGTGAGAGACAGTAGTGAGAGACAGTACTGAGAGACAGTAGTGAGAGACAGTAGTGAGAGACAGTAGTGAGTGACAGTAGTGAGAGACAGTAGTGAGAGACAGTAGTGAGAGACAGTAGTTAGTGACAGTAGTGAGAGACAGTAGTGAGAGACAGTGGTGAGAGACAGTAGTGAGAGACAGTAGTGAGAGACAGTAGTGAGAGACAGTAGTGAGAGACAGTAGTGAGAGACAGTAGTTAGTGACAGTAGTGAGAGACAGTAGTGAGAGACAGTAGTGAGAGACACTAGTGAGAGACAGTAGTGAGAGACAGTAGTGAGAGACAGAAGTGAGAGACAGTAGTGAGAGACAGTAGTGAGAGACAGTAGTGAGAGACAGTAGTGAGTGACAGTAGTGAGAGACAGTAGTGAGAGACAGTAGTGAGAGACAGTAGTGAGAGACAGTAGTTAGTGACAGTAGTGAGAGACAGTAGTGAGAGACAGTAGTGAGAGACAGTAGTGAGAGACAGTAGTGAGAGACAGTGGTGAGAGACAGTAGTGAGAGACAGTAGTGAGAGACAGTAGTGAGAGACAGTAGTGAGAGACAGTAGTGAGAGACAGTAGTGAGAGACAGTAGTGAGAGACAGTAGTGAGAGACAGTAGTGAGAGACAGTAGTTAGTGACAGTAGTGAGAGACAGTAGTGAGAGACAGTAGTGAGAGACAGTAGTGAGAGACAGTAGTGAGAGACAGTAGTGAGAGACAGTAGTGAGAGACAGTAGTGAGAGACAGTAGTGAGAGACAGTAGTGAGAGACAGTAGTGAGAGACAGTAGTGAGAGACAGTAGTGAGAGACAGTAGTGAGAGACAGTAGTGAGAGACAGTAGTGAGAGACAGTAGTGAGAGACAGTAGTGAGAGACAGTAGTGAGAGACAGTAGTGAGAGACAGTAGTGAGAGACAGTAGTGAGAGACAGTAGTTAGTGACAGTAGTGAGAGACAGTAGTGAGAGACAGTAGTGAGAGACAGTAGTGAGAGACAGTAGTTAGTGACAGTAGTGAGAGACAGTAGTGAGAGACAGTAGTGAGAGACAGTAGTGAGAGACAGTAGTGAGAGACAGTAGTGAGAGACAGTGGTGAGAGACAGTAGTGAGAGACAGTAGTGAGAGACAGTAGTTAGTGACAGTAGTGAGAGACAGTGGTGAGAGACAGTAGTGAGAGACAGTAGTGAGAGACAGTAGTGAGAGACAGTAGTTAGTGACAGTAGTGAGAGACAGTGGTGAGAGACAGTAGTGAGAGACAGTAGTGAGAGACAGTAGTGAGAGACAGTAGTGAGAGACAGTAGTGAGAGACAGTAGTGAGAGACAGTAGTGAGAGACAGTGGTGAGAGACAGTAGTGAGAGACAGTAGTGAGAGACAGTAGTTAGTGACAGTAGTGAGAGACAGTAGTGAGAGACAGTAGTTAGTGACAGTAGTGAGAGACAGTAGTGAGAGACAGTAGTGAGAGACAGTAGTGAGAGACAGTAGTGAGAGACAGTAGTGAGAGACAGTAGTGAGAGACAGTAGTGAGAGACAGTAGTGAGAGACAGTAGTGAGAGACAGTGGTGAGAGACAGTAGTGAGAGACAGTAGTGAGAGACAGTAGTGAGAGACAACAACCAACAACAACAAAACAACAACAATAACAATAATAGTAAAATAATAATATTAATAATAATAATAATAACCCCATACCCATCGTGTGGACGTTGTACTTACCTGGAGAGTGTCCGTGAGCCAACGCCCCTGCTGCCCGGTTCATGACCAAGCCTCCCGGTGGATCAGACAGGGCATGATCCACAAGGCTGTTATTGCTGGATGCACGAAGTCCGAGGCACGAACCACAACACACCTAATCAGGAATTGACTAATTGACTAATCCAGTTTCCTCTTCAAGAGAGCAAGGGTTGTACAAGTATGTCCCCTCGTGTATAATGGAAGGCTGCTGCTAAATAGTCTTGAGCCCCTTACCTCGAGGATGTTCCAGGTGTAAATTATGATGTATCTTTCTCTCCTGCGTTCCAGGGAGTACAGAACGAGATATTTCAAACATTCCTAGTAACTAAGATTTTGACAGATCTTATATATGCAGTGAAAGTTCTCTGGATTTTTTCTAGGTCAGTAAATTCGCCTGGAAAGAACGAGTGACTTAAAGAGGATCATTATAAGCATGGTAGCCCTTATTTTGAAGCTTCGCATTATCCAACCTATCATTTTCCTCGCAGTTGTGATAATGACATTGTTGTGATCCTTGAAGGTGAGATTCTCTCACATTGTTGCCACTTAGTCCTTCACATCAGAATATCGTGGATAAAATGTATTTCAGTTTCTGTTCTAGCCTCTGTTTCCATCTTCTGGACCTGAGTCAGCCTATAGCCAGCCTATGGACGGTAGTCCCCCCATTTTCTTAATGTCTGCAGTAGTCACTACATACACATTTTTAACTAATAAAAGAATCACGGAGGGACAGATACCCAAGAATGTGTCCTGAGCCACACATGCGTAAAGACATACCTTTGAACAGTTAGCCAATATATTTGTTTTTCATCCCTCAAATTGTAGGTATGCGTGAATTCAGTTAGTTTAGGCGAGATTCATTAGGGAAGTGGACAGATGCTCTCAGATTAACTCATCCAGGGGCCTCGTGACTGCGGTCAGCCACAAGGTTTTACGCGGCCCACAATATTTTGAATTATCTATAAATAGCAAAACTAACAAACTCTTATTTTCAGTCACTTGAAGTTAAGAATTTTGTTGCTTGTAACAATTAATGACAACTTTTTTTTTTAAATTTTAGTTCTAATCTTTTCATTTTTCAGATATATTCTTCGGTTATGGTAATAAAAACGAAAAGAACAGTGCAGAGTGCTACGTCTTTAATGACGAATATGACGTAAAGTACTTCTTTAGACGAGCAGGTGATAAAGCCTCGTGCGTTGTATACAACGAAAGTGTCGCTGTTTTGATGGAGTACAATGTACGTCGTCAGTATGAGACCAAACTTAAGTTATTCACAATTCACAGGAACACAGAGTTCGGAAACAGTGGTGGGTTTTCCAGGCAGAAGACAGCTGAAAGTGAATCTTTTTTAACAAGGTCCAGTTACAAAGTAGCTTATGCGTTAGCTGAAAGATTAAAGCCATTCACCGAAGAAGATCTGATCAAGGAGTGTATGATGGAAGCAGAGGCAGAGTTATGCCAAGAAAAAGCAAATCTGTTCGAAATCCTCAGTCTTGTTCCAAATACTGTTGCTCGTAGAACTGAGGATATAGGATGCAATGCTAGAAGTTATGATGTGAGTGACATCATAACTTCTAGTATACATCCGTGGTGTAGACAATGAATTTAATGTCACACAAGAATTAGCATCAATGCACAGCATCCACAGGACAGGAACCGGAGAAGACATCTTCAAAATAAAAAAAAGACTGTGAAAGAATATGTCTGGGATGAGGAAAGGTTTGGTTGTACAGATCACAAAAGCTGGTGAGTGAGTTATTCATCAGTAAGCATTATAAGGATAATATGTGGATATGTCTTATATTTTTAAACCCGTTGTTTCAACAGTGATTTTCATTCAATCTCACGGGCTTAATGATCGCCAGTTTCGTGATTTTCTGAAACTGATTCTGGGTTCGTTGACTTGCCTTATTATACAGCTGTGGAAAAGGTTTTATTACGGTTCTTTCAACTCAGAAAAGAAATGGATTCATTTCTAACTGGGAACAATCGACCCGAACCTCTTTTATCAAACGCTGACTGGCTTTTGAAATCGATATGTTTTCGAGACGTGACAAATCATACGAATCAACTGAATCTGAAGTTGCAAAGTGAAACAAATTTGATTTGTGATCTATTCAGGCAAGTCAAAGAATCCAGGGCAAAAGTGATGCAATTTGAAAGACAGGTCAAAGCTTCTAACTCAAAATTTCATGACGAAAGTGAAGAATACACTTCAATATTTGCAGAAAAAATTATTAATGACTTATAATTTCAGAAACGAGTTTTTGATCTTGATGGAAAAACCATGAAATAAAACTGTTTTAAAACCCATTTGAGAACATTGTTGCAACACTCCCAAGTCGGTTTCAGATTCAAATTACTGATCTCTAATCAGAGGAAGGAAATCTGATCCAATTTTATAAATCTTGACAGCCTAAACTGCTTCTAAACTCGAAGCATTTTGCAGAATGTACCTTTGTGAACCAAAATTTTCAAAAATGATGTCATGTCCATATATAGCATATTACAACCCAGGATTCCAAATGGCCTGTTATCCCGGGTGTAATGGGAGCAAAAATAAACACAGCAGAAAAAGTTTAGACTTATATTATCCTTCACCAATTTATAACAGCAATATGTACACTATGTACAGTGATAAGTATAGTGCACTCCACGGTAAGCAAGGCAGAAATAGAAGCCACAAGATAGCAGACCGTGCTTCAACCAGCTCTAGAATGGGAATGATGAGCATTTGAAGTTCATTCTAGTAACTGGCTCCTCGAGCTTTAAACTTCAGTTCAGCAGTATTTGGAAATTTAAAAAAAAGTTCGATCATTCCCATTAATCTTGCGTCGGCTTTTTCGTCTGGAGTTCAGAACATTGGCTTAAGTCTGACTTTTTACTCATTTTATATTAATTTTGAGTGTAAGCAAGGTGTTGTTTCTTGGTAATTGTCAGGTGGTTGGAGTTCTGCCTCATCTGGGGTACTGGTCCTTTGATGATCCACCACTTTAATACCCTTCAGAGGGCAAGGCAGACTAAAATGCAGATTTTGAAAGTGATTTCGTATGAGGAGATAGAGCCACTCGATGTAAGGTCACTGAGACCATCCAAACAGAGTTGTGAAAGTAACATCTCGGGCAATTGCAGATATTCGAACACCGAGTATATGCGGTCCTGCCCGTTTGGGGTATAACAATTTAGAATGTTGCAAGGTTGCAATTGTTGAAAAAAAACGAAATAAATATTTTTTAAATTTATTATAAAAGTAGACAATATAAAAAACATAAATGGAACTTGTTTCTGAACAATTTATAAGCAGTAAAAAAATAGAAGTAGGAACTACTTATCAACAATGACACATTGCAATGAGATACAACTTACAAATGAAATATTCTTGAGTTCCCTGAGAAAGAACAATCCTTTTACATCACTAATTTCTGCAATGAAACTTTATGAAACAATTTCTATCCTTCTTGATGGATAGATTTACTTTGCATGTGGCACAGGAAAATGAAGATGCGACATGATTATTCTTGTTGCTGCAATACTTGCATGTAAGCAAGTATCTTCTTCTTGTTCAATTTCTTCTTTTTGGATGGTGGCATAGCTTCCTTCTCATCTGTTGGCACCTCTGCATCTTGTGGCAAGTATTCATCATCAGTTTCCACCACTTCCAGGTCATCTGGATCTTGATCTGAGTCACTGTCATCCCAAACACAGACAAATTTCGACTTATCCTTGGAGGACTCACCGTAGAACAATTTCTTATTGATCTGGAAGGACAATAAAAACGTTCTGTACACACCCAGACCATTACTGAATTCATATATACACTACCAAATTTTATGGAAATATTTATATACCGAAACTTGAAAACTGCACCTAAAAGGGCAGGAACGACTGTGCTTGGTCATATTTTGTTGCACTTTTTTCATTTGCATGGTGCACTCGTAATATGCTTCACAACGCCTTCATATATATATCAAAATATGGCTAAACTATTCATTTACACACTAGACACACAAATCAGTACTTACCGACATTGTGTTGGGTGAAATGCTTCAGTATATAAGGAGCACTATACCGAGAAACACGAGTTTTGGCGCCGGCAAGGTAGAAGTGTTTACATTCTGCTGTCTCGACCAATGGGAAGCGAGCAGCCGCCATCACCGCTCAGCCTGGGCGACTCAGGGAAGGTCTGTGATTGGTCAGAAATAGAGAATGGGAACCTAGATACGCGGCGGGAGTTGTAGGACGTGCGCAAAAAACCACGCTATGATGACCGCCTACACTCGGGTCTGCCCGGTAAAGGGCTTATTAGTCAAGTTATATGACCGAGGCTTTTCGCTGGCTTACCGGTCCACCCGTGGTAAGCTTAAAGATGACATGGTTTGATGGTAGTTCGTGAATTACGGAAAGCACAAGAAATTCTTGTTAAAATCGAGCCATGTGAATAAGGATTGTGTGAGCCATGTATGGCATTGTTGGCATAGGTGGCACCCTACTCATGTTACATATATGTTGAGCCCCTGTCCACTGCTTTCGTGTGTGGCACCCCTGCCCATGTTTATGCATGTGACACCCTAACCATGGACGAGGTGCTATATGTGAAGAATCCTGTTTATTATTTACAAATGTGGCACCTTGCTCACTGTTTGCACGTATGGCACCCTGTAAATTATTTACATTTGAACCTTGACTATTGTTTATATTTGTAGCACCCTGTTCATTGTTCACCTATGTGGCACTCTACCAATTGTTTATATATGTGGCACCATTTCCATTGTTGACAAATATGGCACCCGGCACATTATTTACATGTGAGGTGCCCTACCCAATGTTGCAAAAACAACTTAGGAATGCCACTTCACGTGTCCATTTGGCAGTGGTCGCTAGCACTGCTATAAAGGAAGGGGGAGCAGAAAAGTAGGGGGAGCAGGTGGAGTGGGAAGAGGAGAAGGAGAGGGAGAAGGTTGGAGGAGAAGGAGAAGGTTGGAGGAGGAGGAGAAGGAGAAGGTTAGAGGAGGAGGAGGAGGAGGATAAGGAGAAAGGAAGGAAGAAGAAAAATAAAGGTAGGATAAAGGAGAACGGCTTCTACTCAACCCTCTCTTCGTTCTCTCTGCTCCTCCCTCTCTCTCCTCTACCACTCTCCCTTTTCCCTCTCTCAGTTGCCACCTCTGTCCTCTCTGGCCACCCAGACAGTAAGGAATGCTTTACCACCATCATCGCTGCTAACAAAGATAACACAACGTCGCCAGCGTCAAGTATCAGTAGCATATGTACCCTTGATAGCATCTTAGCAAGGGTCGTCATAGCTTCTTGCAGCTACGGAGACAAAACACGACTTTCTTAATAGCCATCTTGAAGTCAAGGTTGTCTCTATAACCCCTTGCAACCAGGGGAAGAAATCACGGATGTCTAAAGAAATGGTATAAAATACAAACGTGATAGATTAAGATATATATACAATATAACGTGATCCTTTATTGAGAACGTTTCGCGCGCACACTGGGCTTTATTTCTGACTTGAGGAAGCCCACTGTGTGGGCTGAACCATGTCAATAAAGGTTCGCATTATACTGTATTTGTTTCTTTTTCCAAGTGGCGGCTGTCTAAATAATCATCTTGCAACCACTGTGGCAAGACCCAGCTTGTCACGGTGGTCACGACTACTTTTATCGATAGCACCTTGAGGTCACGGAAAAGGCGTTTAAAAGGCAGGACCTTAACAAGTCATGAGTGAGACACATCCACTCGTCATCCTCCATGAATGTATCGCCCTCAGTGCAGGTGTTTTCTACTGCTTTCTAGGCTCCTGTGTTCTCATGATCTGCCTAGCATGGGTTATTATTGTTATTGAGGGTAATTCCCTGAGAAACTTAGAGGATTGGTTAGTCAGATATATTGATAAGGTTAGATTAGAGGAGGACCTTACAAGAATGGGTCAGTAGGTCTCCTGCAGTGTCTAACGCGACGGGCTGGAGTTTTGAGACTCTATGACCGCGGGTTCAATCCCGGCCGGGGGTATGGTTTATTTGCAATCGTGTCATTACGATTTCTTGAGTCATGTTGACGGCAGTGAAGGGACTTGAGCTAGAGTTCGTCACGGCCACGTTAGCTGGAGATTCGTCTGTAAAAACTTGCATTTGTGGTCACAGAGGTGCCTGTGCTAACCTTCCTATGGTGTAGAAATATACCTAGTTGGATGAATCTTATTGTGGCTAGCTGGTCTAGTGGCTAACGCGACGGGCTGGAGTTTTGAGACTCTATGACCGCGGGTTCACTCCCGGCCGGGGGTATGGTTTGTTTGCAATCGTGTCATTACGATTTCTTGAGTCAGAGTCGTGTCCTGCAGTGTTCTTCCATTCTTAGGGTTTTATTACGAATAGACTTTGAATACTACACTACAGTGCCCTTTTTTTTCATTATTTTCATCTATTTCTCTTTGCCTTCATATATTCTTTCTCCTGTTCCTTTCAGCACAGAATTTTTGACATTGATATAGCTCGCGTCTTGGCGGTTACTAATGTTTATGTACACAGAGAGGGCCCTAGTGAACCTCAGGGCCCCATGTGTGTGTGCTCGAAGCCCACAGGAATGCACTTGTAAATCCCGTGAGATGTGTATCGGATAAGCTACATTATACCAACAAAAGTGTCAATAAAATTAATGTGCTACGGTCAGGAACCTAAAATGTGGATACACTTCATGTGTCTTATTCA
>NC_091309.1:48350748-48450748 GCF_038502225.1 Cherax quadricarinatus
CACACTGCAGCATAACTACTGACATGTGACTATGTCACACTGCAGCATACCTACTGACATGTGACTATGACACTGCAGCATACCTACTGACATGTGACTATGGCACACTGCAGCATACCTACTGCCATGTGACTATGGCACACTGCAGCATACCTACTGACATGTGACTATGACACTGCAGCATACCTACTGAAATGTGACTATGGCACACTGCAGCATACCTACTGCCATGTGACTATGGCACACTGCAGCATACCTACTGACATGTGACTATGACACTGCAGCATACCTACTGACATGTGACTATGGCACACTGCAGCATACCTACTGACATGTGACTATGACACTGCAGCATACCTACTGCCATGTGACTATGGCACACTGCAGCATACCTACTGACATGTGACTATGACACTGCAGCATACCTACTGACATGTGACTATGACACTGCAGCATACCTACTGACATGTGACTATGACACACTGCAGCATACCTACTGCCATGTGACTATGGCACACTGCAGCATACCTACTGACATGTGACTATGACACTGCAGCATACCTACTGACATGTGACTATGGCACACTGCAGCATACCTATTGACATGTGACTATGGCACACTGCAGCATACCTACTGACATGTGACTATGGCACACTGCAGCATACCTACTGACATGTGACTATGACACTGCAGCATACCTACTGACATGTGACTATGGCACACTGCAGCATACCTATTGACATGTGACTATGGCACACTGCAGCATACCTACTGCCATGTGACTATCACACTGCAGCATACCTACTGACATGTGACTATGACACACTGCAGCATACCTACTGCTATGTGGCCATGGCACACTGCAGCATACCTACTGACATGTGACTATGGCACACTGCAGTATACCTACTGACATGTGACTATGGCACACTGCAGCACACCTACTGACATGTGACTATGGCACACTGCATCATACCTACTGACATGTGACTATGGCACACTGCAGCATACCTACTGTCATGTGACTATGACACACTGCGGCATACCTACTGCTATGTGACTATGGCACACTGTATCATACCTATTAGCATGTGACTATAGCACACTGCAGCATACCTACTGACATGTGACTATGGCACACTGCAGCATACCTACTGACATGTGACTATGGCGCACTGCAGCATACATACTGACATGTGACTATGGCACACTGCAGCATACCTACTGACATGTGACTGTGGCACACTGCAGCATAACTACTGACATGTGACTATGGCACACTGCAGCATACCTACTTACATGTGACTATGGCACACTGCAGCATACCTACTGACATGTGACTATGGCACACTGCAACATACCTACTGCTATATGACTATGGCACACCGTATCATACCTACTAGCATGTGACTATGGCACACTGCAGCATACCTACTAGCATGTGACTATGGCACACTGCAGCATACCTAATAACATGTGACTATGGAACACTGCAACATACCTACTGCCATGTGACTATGGCACACTGCAGCATACCTACTGACATGTGACTATGACACACTGCAGCATACCTACTGACATGTGACTATGGCACACTGCATCATACCTACTAGCATGTGACTATGGCACACTGCATCATACCTACTAGCATGTGACTATGGCACACTGCATCATACCTACTAGCATGTGACTATGGCACACTGCATCATACCTACTAGCATGTGACTATGACACACTGCATCATACCTACTAGCATGTGACTATGACACACTGCATCATACCTACTAGCATGTGACTATGGCACACTGCATCATACCTACTAGCATGTGACTATGGCACACTGCATCATACCTACTAGCATGTGACTATGACACACTGCATCATACCTACTAGCATGTGACTATGACACACTGCATCATACCTACTAGCATGTGACTATGACACACTGCATCATACCTACTAGCATGTGACTATGGCACACTGCATCCTACCTACTACCATGTGACTGTGGCACACTGCATCATACCTACTAGCATGTGACTATGACACACTGCATCATACCTACTAGCATGTGACTATGACACACTGCATCATACCTACTAGCATGTGACTATGGCACACTGCATCCTACCTACTACCATGTGACTATGGCACACTGCATCATACCTACTAGCATGTGACTATGGCACACTGCATCATACCTACTAACATATGACTATGGTACACTGCAGCATACCTACTGACATGTTACTATGGCACACTGCAGCGTACCTACTAGCATGTGACTATGGCACAATGCATCATACCTACTAACATGTGACTATGGCACAATGCATCATACCTACTAACATGTGACTATGACACACTGCATCATACCTACTAGCATGTGACTATGGCACACTGCATCATACCTACTAACATGTGACTATGGCACACTGCATCATACCTACTAGCATGTGACTATGGCACACTGCATCATACCTACTAGCATGTGACTATGGCACACTGCATCATACCTACTAACATGTGACTATGACACACTGCATCATACCTACTAGCATGTGACTATGGCACACTGCATCATACCTACTAGCATGTGACTATGGCACACTGCATCCTACCTACTACCATGTGACTATGGCACACTGCATCATACCTACTAGCATGTGACTATGGCACACTGCATCATACCTACTAACATATGACTATGGTACACTGCAGCATACCTACTGACATGTTACTATGGCACACTGCAGCGTACCTACTAGCATGTGACTATGGCACAATGCATCATACCTACTAACATGTGACTATGGCACAATGCATCATACCTACTAACATGTGACTATGACACACTGCATCATACCTACTAGCATGTGACTATGGCACACTGCATCATACCTACTAGCATGTGACTATGGCACACTTCATCATACCTACTAACATGTGACTATGACACACTGCATCATACCTACTAGCATGTGACTATGGCACACTGCATCATACCTACTAGCATGTGACTATGACACACTGCATCATACCTACTAGCATGTGACTATTGCACACTGCATCATACCTATTAGCATGTGACTATGGCACACTGCATCATACCTACTAGCATGTGACTATGACACACTGCATCATACCTACTAGCATGTGACTATGGCACACTGCATCATACCTATTAGCATGTGACTATGGCACACTGCATCATACCTACTAGCATGTGACTATGACACACTGCATCATACCTACTAGCATGTGACTATGACACACTGCATCATACCTACTAGCATGTGACTATGACACACTGCATCATACCTACTAACATGTGACTATGGCACACTGCATCATACCTACTAGCATGTGACTATGGCACACTGCATCATACCTACTAACATGTGACTATGGCACACTGCATCATACCTACTAGCATGTGACTATAACACACTGCATCATACCTACTAGCATGTGACTATGACACACTGCATCATACCTACTAGCATGTGACTATGACACACTGCATCATACCTACTAGCATGTGACTATGGCACACTGCATCATACCTACTAGCATGTGACTATGGCAGTAAGAGTTAAACAATCAGGTACGACTGTATCTTCCCTACTTAAACAGTACTTCTGTCATAGTGTGCAACAGTGTGACTTTGCCAGTTAATTCTGCCGCATGTAAAGCACTTTGTCTTTGCTGCCTTCAAACAAATAAACAAAAAAAAATAAATACATTAGCAACAAAAGGAGTGAACTGACAGCAGATATTGTGTTAGGTTAAGAAATATGAGATGAACCACGAGTCTGGATGCTGGAGGTGATGTTGATGCTGTTGCTTCCAACCATAACAGAAGAAACACTGTAATAACGTATCAGTTAGTTACCCTGAGTTTGTTATTTGAGAAAGCACTGAATATATTTACTTCCTATTTATATTGGCCATTAATATTCCTTCTAAAAACAGCTTATTTGTTCCGCAGAATCTCCTGGTACCCTGGTACCCTAGTGCCCTGGTACCCTGGTGTCCTGGTACCCTGGTGCCCTGGTACCCTGGTGCCTTGGTGCCCTGGTACTCTGGTGCCCTGGTACCCTGGTACCCTGGTGCCTTGGTGCCCTGGTACTCTGGTGCTCTGGTACCCTGGTACCCTGGTGCCCTGGTACCCTGGTGCCCTAGTAACCTGGTGCCCTGGTACCCTGGTACTCTTGTGCCCTGGTACCCTGGTGACCTGGTACCCTGGTACCCTTGTGCCCTTGTACCCTGGTGCCCTTTTCCCTAGATCCCATGGCCTTCTGGTACCCTGGTGCCCTGGTCCCTAGGTCCCATGGCCCTCTGGTCCCCTGGTGCCCTGGTCCCTAGGTCCCATGGCCCTCTGGTCCCCTGGTGCCCTGGTCCCTAGGTCCCATGGCCCTCTGGTACCCTGGTGCCCTGGTCCCTAGGTCCAATGGCCCTCTGGTCCCCTGGTGCCCTGGTCCCTAGGTCCCATGGCCCTCTGGTCCCCTGGTGCCCTGGTCCCTAGGTCCCATGGCCCTCTGGTCCCCTGGTGCCCTGGTCCCTAGGTCCCATGGCCCTCTGGTCCCCTTGCCTACCAGATATCCAGTCCTAAGCTATCCTAGTGCAGAAATTTTGGAGGCACCGATGGATGTGATGTTTCTGATATTACTCTGACGATTCCCTTTTTCAGGAGAGAGAGAGAGAGAAATGTGTGTGTGGAGAATGTAATGAACATATTGTCGTAAATCTGCAACTGCAAGTGCTGAGGGCAGAAAATGTAATTACATTCTCACCAGTGCTCTCTCTCTCTTCCATCCTCTTACTCTCCTTTCTTTCCTCTCTCCCTCTCTCTATTTCTCTCCCTTTCTGTCCCATTCTTTCTCCATTCTGCTGTCTCTTCTTTCCCTCTTGTCCTCTCCCGTCCTGCCCTATCTATCTTTTAATCCTATTGGTCTCTCTATTTCTTGATATTATTACTTTCCTGCCTTCCCATTATCTCTAACTCCTTATCCTACCTTTCTCACGACCTTCATGTTCTACCTCGTACCTATAATGAAGCTCGTCAGTACAATGGAGCTCGTGTCAGTAATGAAGCTCGTCAGTACAATGGAGCTCGTGTCAGTAATGAAGCTCGTCAGTACAATGGAGCTCGTTTCAGTAATGAAGCTCGCCACACACGGTATAATAGCATTTTCTTGGCTGGGATTCGTTATCATTTTGCATTACCCCTGGTGGGCACCGCCCCAGTCTCACCCCCTGGAGGGCACCGCCCCCGTCTAACCCCCTGGTGGGCACCGTCAACCCTCCCCACATCTATATAATTCCCCTCCCCCGTCTCACCCCCTGGTGGGCACCGTCCTCGCTCCCCACATCCATATAATTCCCCTCCCCCGTCTCACCCCATGGTGGGCACCGTCCTCGCTCCCCACATCCATATAAGTCCCCTCCCCCGTCTCACCCCCTGGTGGGCACCGTCCTCTCTCCCCACATCCATATAATTCCCCTCCCCCGTCTCACCCCCTGGTGGGCACCGTCCTCGCTCCCCACATCCATATAATTCCCCTCCCCGTCTCACCCCCTGGTGGGCACCGTCCTCTCTCCCCACATCCATATAATTCCCCTCCCCGTCTCACCCCCTGGTGGGCACCGTCCTCGCTCCCCACATCCATATAATTCCCCTCCCCGTCTCACCCCCTGGTGGGCACCGTCCTCTCTCCCCACATCCATATAATTCCCCTCCCCGTCTCACCCCCTGGTGGGCACCGTCCTCTCTCCCCACATCCATATAATTCCCCTCCCCGTCTCACCCCCTGGTGGGCACCGCCCTCGCTCCCCACATCCATATAATTCCCCTCCCCGTCTCACCCCCTGGTGGGCACCGTCCTCGCTCCCCACATCCATATAATTCCCCTCCCCGTCTCACCCCATGGTGGGCACCGTCCTCGCTCCCCACATCCATATAATTCCCCTTCCCCGTCTCACCCCATGGTGGGTACCGTCCTCTCTCCCCACATCCATATAATTCCCCTCCCCGTCTCACCCCATGGTGGGCACCGTCCTCGCTCCCCACATCCATATAATTCCCCTACCCCGTCTCACCCCCTGGTGGGCACCGTCCTCGCTCCCCACATCCATATAATTCCCCTCCCCGTCTCACCCCATGGTGGGCACCGTCCTCGCTCCCCACATCCACATAATTCCCCTCCCCCGTCTCACCCCCTGGTGGGCACCGTCCTCGCTCCCCACATCCATATAATTCCCCTCCCCGTCTCACCCCATGGTGGGCACCGTCCTCGCTCCCCACATCCATATAATTCCCCTACCCCGACTCACCCCATGGTGGGACCCGTCCTCGCACCCCACATCCATATAATTCCCCTCCCCGTCTCACCCCATGGTGGGCACCGTCCTCGCTCCCCACATCCCTATAATTCCCCTCCCCCGTCTCACCCCCTGGTGGGCACCGTCCTCGCTCCCCACATCCATATAATTCCCCTCCCCGTCTCACCCCATGGTGGGCACCGTCCTCGCTCCCCACATCCGTATAATTCCCCTCCCCCGTCTCACCCCCTGGTGGGCACCGTCCTCGCTCCCCACATCCATATAATTCCCCTCCCCGTCTCACCCCATGGTGGGCACCGTCCTCGCTCCCCACATCCGTATAATTCCCCTCCCCCGTCTCACCCCCTGGTGGGCACCGTCCTCGCTCCCCACATCCATATAATTCCCCTCCCCGTCTCACCCCATGGTGGGCACCGTCCTCGCTCCCCACATCCGTATAATTCCCCTCCCCCGTCTCACCCCCTGGTGGGCACCGTCCTCGCTCCCCACATCCATATAATTCCCCTCCCCCGTCTCACCCTCCACTACTTCGCCGCTTCCGTCTGAGTCATTATCGTGTCACGTCGGCTGTGCACCGTGAAGTTGAGAACATCCAATATACTTTTATTATGTCCCAGGTGTAGTTCCGGACTTTACTGCGAGGGGCATATATGTATATGTATATTCACAGGGAGGTGCTGTCATTAGTGCCTTTACTCACGCAAGTGTATATATATATATATATATATATATATATATATATATATATATATATATATATATATATATATATATATATATATATATATATATGTCGTGCCGAATAGGCAGAACTTGCGATCTTGGCTTAAATAGCAACGCTCATCTTGCCATATAGGACAAGTGAAAATTTGTGTATGCAATAATTTCGCCAAAATCATTCTGAACCTAACGAAAAAAATATATTTCACTGTGTTTGTTTAGTATTAAATTATTGTAAACAAGTCTAAAATACATTTAGTTGGGTTAGGCTAAAATAAATTGCTCTTGTTATAATAAGGTTAGGTAAGTTTTCTAAGATTCTTTTGGTGCAAAATTAAAAAAAATTTACATTAACATTAATGAAAAAAATATATCTTTAAACGTATAAGAGAAAATTTCAGAAAGGGCTTAATTTTAAACGAGTTCTTGCTAATTGACCAGTTTTACATATTCGGCACGACATATATATATATATATATATATATATATATATATATATATATATATATATATATATATATCTATATATATATATATATATATATATGCAAGGGACGAGATGAAAAGCTGAAAGCCACCTTCCTCCTTATGTGTGTTGGAAGGTAGTTGAACAGTCTTGGGCCCCTGACACTTATTGTGTTGTCTCTTATCGTGCTAGTGACACCCCTGCTTTTCATTGGGGAGATGTTGCATCGTCTGCCGAGTCTTTTGCTTTCATAGGGAGTGATTTTCGTGTGTAAGTTTGGTACTAGTCCCTCTAGGATTTTCCAAGTGTATATAACCATGTATCTCTCCCGCCTGCTTTCTAGGTAGTACAGGTTGAGGAACTTCAAGCACTCCCAGTAATTGAGGTGTTTTATCGCAGTTGTGTGCGCCGTGAAGGTTCTCTGTACATTTTCTAGGTCAGCAATTTCACCTGCCTTGAAAGGTGTTATTAGTGCGCAGCAATATTCTAGCCTAGAAAGAACAAGCGACCTGAAGAGTGTCATCATGGGCTTGGCATCCCTAGTTTTGAAGGTTCTCATTATCCATCCTGTCATTTTTCTAGTAGATGCGATTAATATGATGTTATGGCCTTTGAAGGTGAAATCCTCTGACATGATCACTCCCAGGTCTTTCACATTGTTTTTTTTCGCTCTATTGTGTGTTTAGAATTTGTTTCATACTCCGAAATAGTTTTAATTTCCTCACGTTTTCCATATAAGAGTAGCTGAAATTTCTCGTCAATGAACTTCACATTGTTTTCTGCGGCCCATTTAAAGATTTGGTTGATGTCCGCCTGGAGTATTGCGGTGTCTTTAATGGTAGACACTCATACAAATTCGGGTGTCATCTGCAAAGGAAGACACTGTGCTGTGGCTGACATCCTTGTCTATGTCAGATATGAGGATGAGAAACAAGATGGGAGCGAGTACTGTGCCTTGTGGAACAGAGCTTTTCACCGTAGCTGCCTCAGACTTTACTCTGTTGACTACTACTCTTTGTGTTCTGTTTGTTAGGAAGTTAAAGATCCTTCTACCAACTTTTCCTGTTATTCCTTTATCACACCATGGTCACACTTGTGAATGGCTTTCGCAAAATCTGTGTATATAACATCTGCGTTTTGTCTTCTAGAGCATCCAGGACCTTGTCATAGTGGTCCAGTAATTGGGACAGGCAGGAGCGATCTGCTCTAAACCCGTGTTACCCTGTGTTGTGTAACTGATGGGTGGTGACCTTGCTTCTTAGAACCCTTTCAAAAAATTTTATGATATGGGATGTCAGCACTATCGGTCTATAGTTCTTTGCTATTCGTTTACTGCCGCCTTTGTTGAGAGAGGCTATGTCTGTTGTTTCCAGCAGCTGTGGGACGACACATGTGTCCATGCTCCCTCTCCATAAGATGTTAAAAGCACATTATGTGAATGTGAATGATGTGTTTGTGAAGATTTCAACTGTTTTGCGAATTGTAAACATTGTAAAAACCTCTCGCCGGTCGATGCATGCAGGAGATGAGATGAAAAGCTGAAGGTCACCTGCCTGAAGGCTGGCTGCCTTGGACCACAACGTCTAGTGTTAGCTGGGCGCCAAGGTATTGAACCAGTGTGGTACGGTGGTAGAGCACTGCGTACATTGTTCCAAGATACGTAGGTTCGAGTCTCCATCGACCTGATATTTAGTGTTTGTGAATATTTCGCCTGTTCTGCGAATTCTAAACATTATATATATATATATATATATATATATATATATATATATATATATATATATATATATATATATATATATATATATATATATCACAGCGAACCAGGAAATAATCAATGCTGTGTGAAGAATCCTCCCAGAAGTCTCTACTACCACTCCGTCCAACAGTACCCTCCTGGGAGCACCGCTGGGTCACCAGGCCATCGACACAGTCCTCAAGGACAAATTGAATGACCTGATGAGAATGGAGGAGAGAATAAGCAATCTTGATGCCCATGATGCTCTGTATCTCCTCACAAGGTGCCTTACTATTCCAAGACTCACTTACTTCCTGAGGTGTGCACCCTCTTTTGACAACCCAACACTCGACGAATATGACGCACACCTGAGGTCAACCCTTAAGAAGGCACTGAACCTGTCACTAGAGGATCACCAATGGGATCAGGCAACCCTCCCAGTGCGACTGGGAGGTATAGGGGTGCGCAAAGCAACGCATGTTGCTTTACCTGCTTTTCTGTCTTCGTGTTTGGCTTCAAGTGCATTAGTCAAGAAGATTGTTCCCGAACACTTGAGAGACGTGGTAGGAGCTCAAGACCCCAGGTTTACTGAAGCAGCGATTCAGTGGGACACCCTTACAGATTCCTCCAGTAGACCAGGTCCTCCTAAAGAACACAAACAGTCCCACTGGGACAAACCGATCATGGAAAAAACCGCCAACACAATGCTCTCCAATGCCTCAGGAAAGGACAAAGCTCGTCTCCTGGCAGTGAAGGCACCACACTCAGGAGATTTCCTGTTAGCTGTTCCCAATTCCTCCCTGGGCACCCGTCTCGACCCACAGGCCATTCGGATTGGTGTTGCTCTTCGCCTAGCCGCCCCCATCCTCACCGAACATAGGTGTATTTGCGGCAGGGCGACAGCTGATCAATTCGAACTTCATGGTCTCGTGTGTCACACAGCAGAAGGGAAGTATGCCAGGCATGAGGAGGTCAATGACATCATAAAGAGAAGCCTCGCCACAGCCCGTTGCCCAGCTCAACGGGAACCCCAAGTGCAGAGGTCTGACAGAAGTCAAAAGCGTCCTGATGGAGCCACTATGCTACCTTGGAAGGATGGAAAGCCGATTGCCTGGGACTACACATGTGCCGCCACATTGGCAGACACCTACTTGCCATACTCCGTAGTGGAAGGGGGTGGAGCTGCCAGCCACAGGGAGACCCAGAAGATCCGCAAATATGAAGACCTTCTCCCTTGCTATAACTTCATCCCAATAGGGTCGGAGAGCCTTGGAGCATGGGGCAAGTGTGCTCTAAAGTTCCTAATAGAGCTGGGTGAAAAGCTCATCATAGAAACCAAGGACCACAGGGCGACCAGCTTCCTCTTTCAGAGACTCAGTGTTGCAATCCGGAGAGGAAATGCCTGCAGCATTCTGGGCACGCGACCCACCGCCGGGGAGCTGGACGAAGTATTCGAGATGTAGCTCTGAGTCACCTATGTTGTTTTACTTTCTATCGTATTTTTGTGAATGTTTTGTCAATGTATTTTGTCTTTAAATAAAATATAGATAAAATATAGGGGGTGGTAGGAGAAAATTCTCAAACAGCTTCAGGGAGAACCTTGAGTTTCCCCTGAAGCAAGTTTATTCTTTTCTCTGAGGATGAGGGTCCCTATGACAGTTCTAGAGGTGGTACCTCCCTATATTATATATATATATATATATATATATATATATATATATATATATATATATATATATATATATATATATATATATATATATATATATATATATATATATATATATATATATATACAGTCGACCTCAACTAACGGCGGCATTAAGTAACGGCAATTTCGTCTAACGGCGCTTTTTGCCATAGAAAAAATGACTTAACCAACGGCGAAAAACTTAATCAACAACGTTTGTCTGGAACGTGTGGATGTACCCTGAGCGCGGCCTGAGCGGGCCCAGCCACTATACACTCAGTGTGCAGTTGTTTACAAGCTGTTGTGGTCGGTTTCCACTTGTGCGTCCCATATATTTTCCATAATTCCACTATTTCTAGTGCTTGTAACCAATAAATAAGCCACCCTGGGTCCCAAGAAAGCTTATAGTGCCAAACCTGTGTTAAAAAGGGTGAGAATTACGATGGAGATGAAGTCCTTCTGGAAGGGGATTCTCCTTCCAAGCAATAGACAGTTCTGAATTTCCCTGCTGCTGGCACATCACTCATCAACAATTCCACAATAAAGGTAAGTGGTATTTATTGTTTATTTTGCATGTCTCATTCCTTTCCATATAAGGAAATGTATATTTCATGTAATTTTTTAACAGCAAGCCCTCCGGAATGGATTAATGCCGTTGGTTGAGGGTCCACTATATATATATATATATATATATATATATATATATATATATATATATATATATATATATATATATATATATATATATATATATATATATAGAGGGAGGTACCACCTCTAGAACTGTCGTAGGGACCCTCATCCTCAGAGAAAAGAATAAACTTGCTTCAGGGAAAACTCAAGGTTCTCCCTGAAGCTGTTTGAGAATTTTCTCCTACCACCCCCTATATTTCAAGTATGTTTTATTTAAAAACAAAATACATTGGCCAAACATTCACAAAAATTCAACAGAAAGTAAAACAACATAGGTAACTCAGAGCTACATCTCGAATACTTCGTCCAGGTCCTTTGCGGTGGGCCGCGTGCCCAGAATGCTGCAGGCATTTCCTCTCTAGATCGCAACACTGAGTCTCTGAAAGAGGAAGCTGGTCGCCCTGTGGTCCTTGGTTTCTATGATGAGCTTTTCACCTAGCTCTTTGAGGAACTTTAGAGCACACTTGCCCCATGCTCCAAGGCTCTCCGACCCTATTGGAATGAAGTTATAGCAAGGGGGAAGGTCTTCATATTTGCGGATCTTCTGGGTCTCCCTGTGGCTGGCAGCTCCACCCCCTTCCACTACAGAGTATGGCAAGTAGGTGTCTGCCAATGTGGCAGCACAGGTGCAGTCCCAGGCAATCTGCTTTCCATCCTTCCAGGGTAGCATAGTGGCTCCATCAGGGCGCTTTTGACTTCCATCAGACCTCTGTACTTGGGGTTCCCGTTGAGCTGGGCAACGGGCTGTGGCGAGGCTTCTCTTTATTATATCATTGACCTCCTCATGTCTGGCATAATTCCCTTCTGCTGTGTGACACACGAGACCATGAAGTACGAATTGATCAGCTGTCGCCCTGCCGCAAATACACCTATGTTCGGTGAGGATGGGGGCGGCTAGGCTAGGAGCAACACCAATCCGAATGGCCTGTGGGTCGAGACGGGTGCCCAGGGAGGAATTAGGAACAGCTAACAGGAAATCTCCTGAGTGTGGTGCCTTCACTGCCAGGAGACGAGCTTTGTTCTTTCCTGAAGCATTGGAGAGCATTGTGTTGGCGATTTTTTCCATGATCGGTTTGTCCCAGTGGGACTGTTTGTGCTGTTTGGGAGGAGCTGGTGTACTGGAGGAGTCTGTAAGGGTGTCCCACTGAATCGCTGCTTCAGTAAACCTGGGGTCTTGAGCTCCTACCACATCTCTCAAGCGTTCGGGCACTATCTTCTTGACTAATGCACTGGAAGCCAAACACGAAGACAGAAAAGCAGGTAAAGCAACATGCGCTGCTTTATGCACCCCTATACCTCCCAGTCGCACTGGGAGGGTTGCCTGATCCCATTGCTCATCCTCTAGTGACAGGTTCAGTGCCTTCTTAAAAGTTGATCTCAGGTGTGCGTCATATTCATCGAGTGTTTGGTTGTCAAAAGAGGGTGCACACCTCAGGAAGTAAGTGAGTCTTGGAATAGTAAGGCACCTTGTGAGGAGATACAGAGCATCATGGGCATCAAGATTGCTTATTCTCTCCTCCATTCTCATCAGGTCATTCAATTTGTCCCTGAAGACAGTATCGATGGCCTGATGACGCAGCGGTGCCCCCAAGAGGGTACTGTTGGACGTAGTTGTAGTTGAGACTTCTGGGAGGATTCTTCGCACAGCATTGATTATTTCCTGGTTTGCTGTGATGATTTCACACTTGGAGGGATTGAGGATGATTCCCAAGTCTTCTCCCTGTGTTTTCACCAGTTGTAGGTCCCCCACCAGGGACTCTTCAGTACCTGCCAGAGTGCCGTCATCCAGGTACCAGATATTGAGCTCACTGCGTAGGCTGGAAGTTAGTTCTCATACTGCCAAGCAGAAGAGAAGTGGAGCGAGTGGGTCACCCTGCTGAACACCCTCTGATGATTGATTTGAAATGAGGGTTTGCTGTAGCCAGCTGAAATGAAGGGAAAGAGACTGGGGAACCGAACCCGAACAGCTGGCAAAACAGCATCTCTCTTCACCATATTAAAGGCATTTCTAAAATCAAGTTTAACTATGGCCTTGTCTTTTGGTAGGTCACTGATGTAGGCCCTTGCCGCATGAGCTGCAGCTTCACTGCCTTGAGAGACCCCAAAGCCCAGTTGGTGTGGCTGGAGTAAAGTGGCAGCTTCTAGGCGAATGTTTCTCACTGCTGCTTTAGCAAAGAGACGGCGAAGAGTGTTTCCAACTGCAATGGGTCTGATTCCCCTATCCCTCTGCTTCAAAGCACATAGTGAGGCTCCAGAAAAGTAAGGTTTTATTTCTTCTGGGATTCGACCAGCCAGGCAATTGTTGACGAAAATTGTTAACTCGGTGAGAAGAATTTATGTATATGTATATATATGTATATATATATATATATATATATATATATATATATATATATATATATATATATATATATATATATATATATATATATATATATGCAATAAGATCACAGTAAACAGGTGATTTCAGAATATGCAAAACAACCACTCTGAAAGAATAGAGAAATTCCAAGGGCTTTCGTGACTACTCACATTATCAAGGAACTATGATAATGTGAGTAGTCACGAAAGCGCTTGGAATTTCTCTATTCTTTCAGAGTGGTTGTTTTGCATATATATATATATATATATATATATATATATATATATATATATATATATATATATATATATATATATATATATATATATATATATATATATATATATATATTATTCTATTATTTATTAACACACTGGCCGATTCCCACCAAGGCAGGGTGGCCCGAAAAAGAAAAACTTTCACCATCATTCACTCCATCACTGTCTTGCCAGAAGGGTGCTTTACACTACAGTTTTTAAACTGCAACATTAACACCCCTCCTTCAGAGCGCAGGCACTGTACTTCCCATCTCCAGGACTCAAGTCCGGCCTGCCGGTTTCCCTGAATCCCTCCATAAATGTCACTTTTCTCACACTCCAACAGCACGTCAAGTATTAAAAACCATTTGTCTCCATTCACTCCTATCAAACACGCTCACGTATGCCCGCTGGAAGTCCAAGCCCCTCGCACACAAAACCTCCTTTACCCCCTCCCTCCAACCTTTCCTAGACCGACCCCTACCCCGCCTTCCTTCCACTACAGACTGATACACTCTTGAAGTCATTCTGTTTCGCTCCATTCTCTCTACATGTCCAAACCACCTCAGCAACCCTTCCTCAGCCCTCTGGACAACAGTTTTGGTAATCCCGCACCTCCTCCTAACTTCCAAACTACGAATTCTCTGCATTATATTCACACCACACATTGCCCCCAGACATGACATCTCCACTGCCTCCAGCCTTCTCCTCGCTGCAACATTCATCACCCATGCTTCACACCCATATAAGAGCGCTGGTAAAACTATACTCTCATACATTCCCCTCTTTGCCTCCAAGGACAAAGTTCTTTGTCTCTACAGACTCCTAAGTGCACCGCTCACCCTTTTCCCTTCATCAATTCTATGATTCACCTCATCTTTCATAGACCCATCCGCTGACACGTCCACTCCCAAATATCTGAATACATTCACCTCCTCCATACTCTCTCCCTCCAATCTGATATCCAATCTTTCATCACCTAATCTTTTTGTTATCCTCATAACCTTACTCTTTCCTGTATTCACTTTTAATTTTCTTCTTTTGCATACCCTACCAAATTCATCCACTAATCTCTGCAACTTCTCTTCAGAATCTCCCAAGAGCACAGTGTCATCAGCAAAGAGCAACTGTGACAACTCCCACTTTATATGTGATTCTTTATCTTTTAACTCCACGCCTCTTGCCAAGACCCTCGCATTTACTTTTCTTACAACCCCATCTATAAATATATTAAACAACCACGGTGACATCACACATCCTTGTCTAAGGCCTACTTTTACTGGGAAATAATCTCCCTCTTTCCTACATACTCTAACTTGAGCATCACTATCCTCATAAAAACTCTTCACTGCTTTCAGTAACCTACCTCCTACACCATACACCTGCAACATCTGCCACATTGCCCCCCTATCCACCCTGTCATAAGCCTTTTCCAAATCCATAAATGCCACAAAAACCTCTTTAGCCTTATCTAAATACTGTTCACTTATATATTTCACTGTAAACACCTGGTCCACACACCCCCTACCTTTCCTAAAGCCTCCTTGTTCATCTGCTATCCTATTCTCCGTCTTACTCTTAATTCTTTCAATAATGTATATATATATATATATATATATATATATATATATATATATATATATATATATATATATATATGCAAAACAACCACTCTGAAAGAATAGAGAAATTCCAAGCGCTTTCGTGACTACTCACATTATATATATATATATATATATATATATATATATATATATATATATATATATATGTGTGTGTGTGTGTGTGTGTGTGTGTGTGTGTGTGTGTGTGTGTGTGTGTGTGTGTGTGTGTGTGTGTGTGTGTGTGTGTCGTGCCGAATAAGTAGAACTTGGTCAATCAACAAGAATACATTTAACATTAAATCCTTTCTAAAATTTTCTTTTATACGTTTAAATGTATATATTTTTCATTTATGTTAATGCCAAAAATTAATATTTTTGTACCAAAAGAGCCTTAGAAAACTTAACTAACCTTATTATAACAAGCGCAATTTAATTTAGCCTGATCCAACAAAATATATTTTAGGTAAGCTTGCAAAAATTTAATAATAAACAAACACAATGAAATACGTTTTTCTCGTTAGGTTTATAATAATTTTTGCGAAATTATTGCATACACAAATTTTCGCTTGTCTTATTACTGTTATTATTAAGGAAATTTAGATATTACTTTCTATATGATGATTTGTCAATGCCTTTTCTGATTCCTTGCAAGTTGTCAAAGATAATATTTAGCCACACTATTAACTGATACTACACTGCTCTGTTGTAATCTTGTCGAGCACTGAGACACAGGAATGGTGTTACGGAAGACGGTGATACCTTTCTTGATATCGCCTTGACTGAAATACGTGTAATTTCTGTATTAATTTTGGGTTATAAAGCCGTGCAACAGGAGGAGGAGTGGGAGAATGGGTGGGGAGGAAGGGAGAGGCGGAGGAGAGTAGAGAATCGATTGAAGTTGGAAGGATAGTGTACTAGCCAATTTGTGCCCACCTGTTTAAGGGGTTCGGGAGGCGGAATCTCTGCTCTTCTCCCAGCTACTCCACTTGCTGCTCTTTGTTTCTCTTCTGACATCATGGTTCTATCATACCTTTTCTTAAAACTACGTATGGCCTAAACTCATCTACGTCACTGCCTTTGGTCGTTCCACTCCTAGATCAATGTAAGGATAAAGAATTATTTCCTAACTTCTCTCTGAGTTATGTGTTATTATCTTCAAGTTTTGCCCTCGTGTTACCTGAGATCCGCCTCTCAAACTAAGTCGTCTCGTCCATTCACACTATCAGATCCTCTCAGTATTTTGTGCCTCGTAATCTTCTCAGCCCTGTTTTTGTCTGCCCTCTAGTGTCGTCAGCTTGGCTCCTCTAGTCTCTTCTCATAACTCACATCCCTCAGCTCCGGTACTAGTACCGCAACAAACCCATGTAGTGTTTCCAGCTTCGTTATTTGGTATATCAGCTGCGCTAGATACCCCGAGACGGGCCTCACATATACTGTGTATAGGGGTGTGAATGCCTGCTAGTTGACTATTCTGAAAGCTACTATTAAATCTACTATTCTCGCGATGCTTGAGGAAACTGAGGGTTGAAGGAGATAAAGAGTTTAGATGGAGGGAAGAAATTGCCCTTGAAGGTACAGTTGGGTACATAAGAACATAAGAAAGAAGGAACACTGCAACAGGCCTACTGACCCATGCGGAGCAGGTCCATGTCCCCCCCCCCCGATTAGCCCAATGACCCCCCCACCGGATTAGCCCAATGACCCACCCAGCCTGGTCACCTCCACTCAAGGATGGAGCACGGCACCAGACCCAGCAGCACAAGATATTCAGGTCCAACTCACACCCACCCACACCCACTCATGCATTTATCTAACCTATTTTTAAAACTACACAACGTTTTAGCCTGAATAACTGTACTCGGGAGTTTGTTCCACTCATCCACATCTCTTACCAAACCAGTGCTTTCCTATATCCTTCCTGAATCTGAATTTTTCCAACTTGAAACCATTGCTGCGAGTCCTGTCTTGGCTGGAAATTTTCAGCATGCTATTTACATCCCCTTTATTTATTCCTGTTTTCCATTTATACACCTCGATCATATCCCCCCTAATTCTACGCCTTTCGAGAGAGTGCAGATTCAGGGCCTCAGTCTATCCTCATAGGGAAGATTTCTGATACATGGGATCATCTTTGTCATCCTCCTCTGTACGTTTTCCAGAGCATTTATATCCATTCTGTAATACAGTGACCAGAACTGAGCAACATAGTCTAAATGAGGCCTAACCGAGGATATATAGAGTTGAAGAACAACCTGAGGACTTCTATTATTTATACTTTTAGATATGATGCCAAAAATTCTGTTAGCTTTATTGCAAACACTAATGCACTGTTGTCTTGGTTTTAGATTACTGCTAACCAGAACTCCTAAATCCTTTTCACAATCAGTAATATTAAGATCTACATTATTTAGTTTATATGTGGCATGGTTATTTAACTGTCCAACATTTAGAACTTTGCATTTGTCAATATTAAACTGCATCTGCCACTTCTCCGACTACTGCATCAGTCTATTCAAATCATCCTGGAGTGCTCTAGTGTCCTCGTTAGAATGAACTGGACGGCCTATTTTGGTGTCATCAGCAAATTTGCTTATGTCGCTATTTATTCCTTCATCTATGTCGTTTATGTAAATTGTGAACAACAACGGGCCCAACACTGACCCCTGAGGAACACCGCTTGTGACGTGCCCCCATTATGATTTCTCCCCATTTATGCAAACTTTCTGCTGCCTATTTGTCAGCCATGCTTCTACCCAGGAAAATTCTCCTCCCATTCCGTGTGCCTTAAGTTTCCTCAACAGCTTCTGGTGTGGAACTCTATCGAAAGTCTTACTGAAGTCCATATACACAATATCATATTCATTACCATGATCTACCAACTCAAACACCTTAGTGAAAAAAGTTAGTAAATTCGTAAGACAGGAACTCCCTTTTGTAAAACCGTGTTGAGATTCATTAATCAATCTGTGCCTGTCAAGATGGCTACGAATTGCTTCGGCAGTTATTGATTCCATAAATTTTCTCACTATGGAGGTAAGGCTTATTGGTCTATAGTTCGAAGCCAAGGACCTGTCACCTGCCTTGTAAATAGGTATGACATTTGCCATTTTCCACTTATCAGGCACTATGCCAGTTTGTAGTGATATGTTAAAAAGATTAGCCAAAGGTATGCTAAGTTCCTCTTTACATTCCTTTAACACCCTTGCAAACAGTTCATCAGGGCCTGAGGATTTGTTAGGTTTTAATTTCTCTGTTTGTCTTAGGACCATGTAACTAGTTACTGCAGTCGCACATAGTTTATTATCCTGTTGTACATAATCTATTATTTCAGGAATATCGCTAGTATTTTCCTGGGTGAAAACTGAGAGAAAGTAGGTATTTAGAATTTCACACATATCCTTATCACTGTCAGTGATCTGACCAGAGTTACTCTTAAGTGGGCCAATCTTGTCCCTAATCTTACTTCTGTATACCTGAAAGAACCCTTTTGGGTTAGTCTTTGAATCCCTTGCGACCTTAGCCTCATAATCCCTTTTTGCTTTTCTTATTCCTTTCTTTATTTCCTTCTTTAATTGAATATATTGATTTCTTAACTGCCCATCCCCTCTTTTGATACGCCTATATATGCCACTCTTTTGACCAATGAGATGTTTTAATCTATTGTTCATCCATTTGGGATCACTTTTATTTGATCTAATTTCCCTACTCGCAACAAAAGTTGTCTTGGCAGCTAGAACTATGCTCTGAAAAACGTCATATTGGCAACCAAGATCACCTACCTGACCCATAGTCAGGACATCCCAATTTAGCCCACCCAGGTAATTGTTCAGTCCCATGAAGTCTGCAAAGTGAAAATCTGGGACAGAGATTTGATTGCAGTTATCTGGGTAATTCCATGATATATTGAAACTAAGTGATTTGTGATCACTTTGCCCAAGCTCACCATTAACCTCAAGATTATTAATTAGTGAATCTTTGTTGGTAGATGAGAATTTGCCATACTTGGTGGAGCTCCTTCTCTCACTTGAAGGGTTCTGGCACTCATAAGAAATATAACATAACCTGTGGTCCTTGACGTAAGAAACCTGCCTTTGGAGATCTTTATTTATTAAATGTGCACAAATGCACGCTCCTGAAATACAATTATTGCAAGTATATTGTTAAATATTTTTTCATTGGGTCTCGTTATTTCAGTGGGAGAAGACAAGTTTTTTTTATTAAGACATCGGCCGTTTCCCACTAAGGCAGGGTGACCCGAAAATGAAGAAAATGTCTTGCCAGAGGCAGGTTATCAGCACTCCTCCTTCAGAGAGCAGGCACTGTACTTGCAGAATAAAAAGAAAAAGAACTATTTAGAAAAATAGGGGCAAAATCAGATCGGACCAAGGCAAACACATAGCTACGTGCTGTGTGCTTGGTTCTTGTAGGATCAGTGGCACAGTGGTAAGGTGATGCGTACATTGTGCTGTCTCTGGAGGCGTTACGAGGTTCGTAGGGTCGAGTCCTGGCTTGCCGCAGTTTGGTAAATACATGTATATATAGTATTGCTAAGTATAAGCAGAAGTAGCAAGATGTACCTATTTTCCTGCGTGTTCACGAGACAGAAAGAAAAACATACCAACATACCTGCCAGAGAGTAAAATAATTACAGGTTTCGGTTTGACAGTACGGTAGTACCTACCTAGGTGGTTGCTGTCTACCAGTCTAGCAGTACCCACCACAAGTACGGTATTACCTACCTAGGTGGTTGCTGTCTACCAGTCTACCAGTACCCACCACAAGAACGGTAGTACCTACCTAGGTGGTTGCTGTCTACCAGTCTACCAGTACCCACCACAAGTACGGTATTACCTACCTAGGTGGTTGCTGTCTACCAGTCTACCAGTACCCACCACAAGAACGGTAGTACCTACCTAGGTGGTTGCTGTCTACCAGTCTACCAGTACCCACCACAAGTACGGTATTACCTACCTAGGTGGTTGCTGTCTACCAGTCTACCAGTACCCACCACAAGTACGGTAGTACCTGCCTAGGTGGTTGCTGTCTACCAGTCTACCAGTACCCACCACAAGTACGGTAGTACCTGCCTAGGTGGTTGCTGTCTACCAGTCTACCAGTACCCACCACAAGTACGGTAGTTGATGATAAATTAGACATGTGCAACTCTTGGGTATCTTTATTGAGGAAACGTTTCGCCACACAGTGGCTTCATCAGTCCATACATAGGAGAAACTTGAAGAACAGGAGGAGAATGAGGTAATCAGTCCCTCAACCTTGGGTCGATGTGTTCAGTCCATCAATCTTGAATAGAATAAGGCATATCAGCGGAGAAGCAGCTTATAAACCGTATGGCAGGAGAGGTGCAGCAGTCATAGGTGGTGTCACATTTGTTCAATGTGGAAGTAGGTCGTGCCCAAGAATTAGGCAAGCGAAGAATTCCTAAGTATTAAGATCCCAAGAAGTTGCAGTGTCTGACAGATTTGTAGATGAATGGTTCAGAGAACCGACATGCTGATAAATTAGACACATGTGCAACTCTTGGGCACGACCTACTTCCACATTGAACAAATGTAACACGACCTATGACTGCTGCACCTCTCCTGCCATACGGTTTATAAGCTGCTTCTCCGCTGATATGCCGTATTCTATTCAAGATTGATGGACTGAACACATCGACTCAAGGTTGAGGGACTGATTACCTCATTCTCCTCCTGTTCTTCAAGTTTCTCCTACGTATGGACTGATGAAGCCACTGTGTGGCGAAACGTTTCCTCAATAAAGATTCCCAAGAGTTGCACATGTGTCTAATTTATCAACATATCGGTTCTCAGAACCATTCATCTACAAAGTACGGTAGTACCTACCTAGGTGGTAAGTTCCAGTCTACCAGTACCCAGCACAAGCACGGTAGTACCTACCTAGGTAGTTACTGTCTACCAGTCTACCAGTAACCAACACAAGCACGGTAGTACCTACCTAGGTGGTTACTGTCTACCAACCTACCAGTACCCACCGCAAGTACGGTAGTACCTACCTAGGTGGTAAGTTCCAGTCTACCAGTACCCAACACAAGCACGGTAGTAACTACCTAGGCGGTTACTGGCTACCAACCTACCAGTACCCACCGCAAGTACGGTAGTACCTACCTAGGTGGTAAGTTCCAGTCTACCAGTACCCAACACCCTACCTACGTGGTTACTGTCTACCAACCTACCAGCACCCAACACAAGCACGGTAGTGCCTACCTAGGTGGTTATTGTCCACCAGTCTACAAGTACCCACCACAAGCACGGTAGTACCTACCTAAGTGGTTGCTGTCTACCAGTCTACCAGTACTCAACACAAGTACGGTAGTACCTACCTAGGTGGTTACTGTCTACCAGTCTACCAGTACCCACCACAAGCACGGTAGTACTTACCTAGGTGGTTGCTGTCTACCAGTAGCCACCACAAGTACGATAGTACCTACCTAATTGGTTGCTGTCTACCAGTCTACCAGTTCCCACCACAAGCACGGTAGTACCTACCTAGGTGGTTGCTGTCTACCAGTCTACCAGTACCCACCACAAGAACGGTAGTACCTACCTAGGTGGTTGCTGTCTACCAGTACCCACCACAAGCACGGTAGTACCTACCAAGGTGGTTGCTGTCTACCAGTCTACCAGTACCCACCACAAGTACGGTAGTACCTTCGTAGGTGGTTACTGTCTACCAGTCTTCCAGTACCCACCACAAGAACGGTAGTACCTACCTAGGTGGTTGCTGTCTACCAGTCTACCAGTACCCACCACAAGTACGGTAGTACCTACCTAGGTGGTTACTGTCTACCAGTCTACCAGTACCCAGGACAAGCACGGCAGTACCTACCTAGGTAGTTACTGTCTACCAGTCTACCAGTACCCAACACAAGCACGGTAGTACCTACCTAGGTAGTTACTGTCTACCAGTCTACCAGTACGCAACACAAGCACGGCAGTACCTACCTAGGTAGTTACTGTCTACCAGTCTACCAGTACCCAACACAAGCACGGCAGTACCTACCTAGGTAGTTACTGTCTACCAGTCTACCAGTACCCAACACAAGCACGGTAGTACCTACCTAGGTGGTTACTGTGTACCAACCTACTAGTACCCAACACAAGCACGCTAGTACCTACCTAGGTAGTAACTGTCTACCAGTCTACCAGTACCCAACGCAAGCACGGTAGTACCTACCTAGGTGGTTACTGTCAACCAACCTTCCAGTACCCAACACAAGCACTTTAGTACCTACCTAGGTGGTTATTGTCTACCAGTCTACCAGTACCCAACACAAGTACGGTAGTACCTACCTAGGTGGTTACTGTCTACCAGTCTACCAGTACCCACCACAAGCACGGTAGTACCTACCTAGGTGGTTACTGTCTACCAGTCTACCAGTACCCAACACAAGCACGGTAGTACCTACCTAGGTGGTTACTGTCTACCAACCTTCCAGTAAGTACCCAACACAAGCACGGTAGTACCTACCTAGGTGGTCACTGTCTACCAACCTACCAGTACCCAACACAAGCGCGGTAGTACCTACCTAGGTGGTTACTGTCTACCAACCATCCAGTAAGTACCCAACACAAGCACGGTAGTACCTACCTAGGTGGTTACTGTCTACCAACCTACCAGTACCCAACACAAGCACGGTAGTACCTACCTAGGTGGTTACTGTCTACCAACCTACCAGTACCCAACACAAGCACGGTAGTACCTACCTAGGTGGTTACTGTCTACCAGTCTACCAGTACCCAACACAAGCACGGTAGTACCTACCTAGGTGGTTACTGTCTACCAACCTACCAGTACCCAACACAAGCACGGTAGTACCTACCTAGGTGGTTACTGTCTACCAACCTACCAGTACCCACCACAAGCAGGGTAGTACCTACCTAGGTGGTTACTGTCTACTAACCTACCAGTACCCACCGCAAGTACGGTAGTACCTACCTAGGTGGTTACTGTCTACCAACCTACCAGTACACAACACAAGCACGGTAGTACCTACCTAGGTGGTTGCTGTCTACCAGTACCCACCACAAGCACGGTAGTACCTACCAAGGTGGTTGCTGTCTACCAGTCTACCAGTAACCACCACAAGCACGGTAGTACCTACCTAGGTGGTTGCTGTATACCAGTCTACCAGTACCCACCACAAGTACGGTAGTACCTACCTAGGTGGTTACTGTCTACCAGTCTACCAGTACCCAGGACAAGCACGGCAGTACCTACCTAGGTAGTTACTGTCTACCAGTCTACCAGTACCCAACACAAGCACGGTAGTACCTACCTAGGTAGTTACTGTCTACCAGTCTACCAGTACGCAACACAAGCACGGTAGTACCTACCTAGGTGGTTACTGTCTACTAACCTACCAGTACCCAACACAAGTACAGTAGTACCTACCTAGGTGGTTACTGTCTACCAACCTACCAGTACCCAACACAAGCACGGTAGTACCTACCTAGGTGGTTACTGTCTACCAACCTACCAGTACCCACCACAAGCAGGGTAGTACCCACCTAGGTCGTTACTGTCTACCAACCTACCAGTACCCACCGCAAGTACGGTAGTACCTACCTAGGTGGTTACTGTCTACCAACCTACCAGTACCCAGCACAAGCACGTTAGTACCATCCTAGGTGGTTACTGTCTACCAACCCACCAGTACCCAACACAAGTACGGTAGTACCTACCTAGGTGGTTACTGTCTACCAACCTACCAGTACCCAACACAAGCACGGTAGTACCTACCTAGGTGGTTACTGTCTACCAACCTACCAGTACCCAACACAAGCACGGTAGTACCTACCTAGGTGGTTACTGTCTACTAACCTACCAGTACCCAACACAAGTACGGTAGTACCTACCTAGGTGGTTACTGTCTACCAACCTACCAGTACCCAACACAAGTACGGTAGTACCTACCTAGATGGTTACTCTCTACCAACCTAACAGTACCCAACACAAGCACGGTAGTACCTACCTAGGTGGTTACTGTCTACCAACCTACCAGTACCCACCACAAGCAGGGTAGTACCCACCTAGGTGGTTACTGTCTACCAACCTACCAGTACCCACCGCAAGTACGGTAGTACCTACCTAGGTGGTTACTGTCTACCAACCTACCAGTACCCAGCACAAGCACGGTAGTACCATCCTAGGTGGTTACTGTCTACCAACCTATCAGTACCCAACACTAGCACGGTAGTACCTACCTAGGTGGTTACTGTCTACCAACCTACCAGTACCCAACTCAAGCACGTTAGTACCTACCTAGGTGGTTAGTGTCTACCAACCTACCAGTACCCACCGCAAGTACGGTAGTACCTAACTAGGTGGTTACTGTCTACCAACCTACCAGTACCCAACACAAGTACGGTAGTACCTACCTAGGTGGTTACTGTCTACCAACCTACCAGTACCCAACACAAGCATGGTAGTACCTACCTAGGTGGTTACTGTCTACCAACCTACCAGTACCCACCACAAGCACGGTAGTACCTACCTAGGTGGGTACTGTCTACCAACCTACCAGTACCCAACACAAGCACAGTAGTACCTACCTAATGGTTACTGTCTACCAACCTACCAGTACCCAACACAAGCACGGTAGTACCTACCTAGGTGGTTACTGTCTACCAACCTACCAGTACCCAACACAAGCACGGTAGTACCTACCTATGTGGTTACTGTCTACCAACCTACCAGTACCCAACACAAGCACGGTAGTACCTACCTAGGTGGTTACTGTCTACCAACCTACCAGTACCCAACACGAGCACGGTAGTAATTACCTAGGTGGTTACTGTCTACCAACCTACCAGTACTCATAACAAGCACGGTAGTACCTACCTAGGTGGTTACTGTCTACCAGTCTACCAGTACCCAACACAAGCACGGTAGTACCTACCTAGCTGGTTACTGTCTAACCAACCTTCCAGTAAGTACCCAACACAAGCACGGTAGTACCTACCTAGGTGGTTACTGTCTACCAACCTACCAGTACCCAACACAAGCGCGGTAGTACCTACCTAGGTGGTTACTGTCTACCAACCATCCAGTAAGTACCCAACACAAGCACGGTAGTACCTACCTAGGTGGTTACTGTCTACCAACCTACCAGTACCCAACACAAGCACGGTAGTACCTACCTAGGTGGTTACTGTCTACCAACCTACCAGTACCCAACACAAGCACGGTAGTACCTACCTAGGTGGTTACTGTCTACCAGTCTACCAGTACCCAACACAAGCACGGTAGTACCTACCTAGGTGGTTACTGTCTACCAACCTACCAGTACCCAACACAAGCACGGTAGTACCTACCTAGGTGGTTACTGTCTACCAACCTACCAGTACCCACCACAAGCAGGGTAGTACCTACCTAGGTGGTTACTGTCTACTAACCTACCAGTACCCACCGCAAGTACGGTAGTACCTACCTAGGTGGTTACTGTCTACCAACCTACCAGTACCCAACACAAGCACGGTAGTACCTACCTAGGTGGTTACTGTCTACTAACCTACCAGTACCCAACACAAGTACGGTAGTACCTACCTAGGTGGTTACTGTCTACCAACCCACCAGTACCCAACAGAAGTACGGTAGTACCTACCTAGGTGGTTACTGTCTACCAACCTACAAGTACCCAACCTACCAGTACCCAACACAAGCACGGTAGTACCTACCTAGGTGGTTACTGTCTACCAACCTACCAGTACCCAACACAAGCACGGTAGTACCTACCTAGGTGGTTACTGTCTACTAACCTACCAGTACCCAACACAAGTACGGTAGTACCTACCTAGGTGGTTACTGTCTACCAACCTACCAGTACCCAACACAAGTACGGTAGTACCTACCTAGATGGTTACTCTCTACCAACCTACCAGTACCCAACACAAGCACGGTAGTACCTACCTAGGTGGTTACTGTCTACCAACCTACCAGTACCCACCACAAGCAGGGTAGTACCCACCTAGGTGGTTACTGTCTACCAACCTACCAGTACCCACCGCAAGTATGGTAGTACCTACCTAGGTGGTTACTGTCTACCAACCTACCAGTACCCAGCACAAGCACGGTAGTACCATCCTAGGTGGTTACTGTCTACCAACCTATCAGTACCCAACACTAGCACGGTAGTACCTACCTAGGTGGTTACTGTCTACCAACCTACCAGTACCCAACTCAAGCACGGTAGTACCTACCTAGGTGGTTACTGTCTACCAACCATCCAGTAAGTACCCAACACAAGCACGGTAGTACCTACCTAGGTGGTTACTGTCTACCAACCTACCAGTACCCAACACAAGCACGGTAGTACCTACCTAGGTGGTTACTGTCTACCAACCTACCAGTACCCAACACAAGCACGGTAGTACCTACCTAGGTGGTTACTGTCTACCAGTCTACCAGTACCCAACACAAGCACGGTAGTACCTACCTAGGTGGTTACTGTCTACCAACCTACCAGTACCCAACACAAGCACGGTAGTACCTACCTAGGTGGTTACTGTCTACCAACCTACCAGTACCCACCACAAGCAGGGTAGTACCTACCTAGGTGGTTACTGTCTACTAACCTACCAGTACCCACCGCAAGTACGGTAGTACCTACCTAGGTGGTTACTGTCTACCAACCTACCAGTACCCAACACAAGCACGGTAGTACCTACCTAGGTGGTTACTGTCTACTAACCTACCAGTACCCAACACAAGTACGGTAGTACCTACCTAGGTGGTTACTGTCTACCAACCCACCAGTACCCAACAGAAGTACGGTAGTACCTACCTAGGTGGTTACTGTCTACCAACCTACAAGTACCCAACACAAACACGGTAGTACCTACCTAGGTGGTTACTGTCTACCAGCCTACCAGTACCCAACACAAGCTCGGTAGCACCTACCTAGGTGGTTACTGTCTACCAGTCTACCAGTACCCAACACAAGCACGATAGTACCTACCTAGGTGGTTACTGTCTACCAACCTACCAGTACCCAACACAAGCACGGTAGTACCTACCTAGGTGGTTACTGTCTACCAACCTACCAGTACCCACCACAAGCAGGGTAGTACCTACCTAGGTGGTTACTGTCTACTAACCTACCAGTACCCACCGCAAGTACGGTAGTACCTACCTAGGTGGTTACTGTCTACCAACCTACCAGTACCCAACACAAGCACGGTAGTACCTACCTAGGTGGTTACTGTCTACTAACCTACCAGTACCCAACAAAAGTACGGTAGTACCTACCTAGGTGGTTACTGTCTACCAACCTACCAGTACCCAACACAAGCACGGTAGTACCTACCTAGGTGGTTACTGTCTACTAACCTACCAGTACCCAACACAAGTACGGTAGTACCTACCTAGGTGGTTACTGTCTACCAACCTACCAGTACCCAACACAAGTACGGTAGTACCTACCTAGATGGTTACTCTCTACCAACCTACCAGTACCCAACACAAGCACGGTAGTACCTACCTAGGTGGTTACTGTCTACCAACCTACCAGTACCCACCACAAGCAGGGTAGTACCCACCTAGGTGGTTACTGTCTACCAACCTACCAGTACCCACCGCAAGTATGGTAGTACCTACCTAGGTGGTTACTGTCTACCAACCTACCAGTACCCAGCACAAGCACGGTAGTACCATCCTAGGTGGTTACTGTCTACCAACCTATCAGTACCCAACACTAGCACGGTAGTACCTACCTAGGTGGTTACTGTCTACCAACCTACCAGTACCCAACTCAAGCACGTTAGTACCTACCTAGGTGGTTAGTGTCTACCAACCTACCAGTACCCACCGCAAGTACGGTAGTACCTAACTAGGTGGTTACTGTCTACCAACCTACCAGTACCCAACACAAGTACGGTAGTACCTACCTAGGTGGTTACTGTCTACCAACCTACCAGTACCCAACACAAGCATGGTAGTACCTACCTAGGTGGTTACTGTCTACCAACCTACCAGTACCCACCACAAGCACGGTAGTACCTACCTAGGTGGGTACTGTCTACCAACCTACCAGTACCCAACACAAGCACAGTAGTACCTACCTAGTGGTTACTGTCTACCAACCTACCAGTACCCAACACAAGCACGGTAGTACCTACCTAGGTGGTTACTGTCTACCAGTCTACCAGTACCCAACACAAGCACGGTAGTACCTACCTAGGTGGTTACTGTCTACCAACCTACCAGTACCCAACACAAGCACGGTAGTACCTACCTATGTGGTTACTGTCTACCAACCTACCAGTACCCAACACAAGTACGGTAGTACCTACCTAGGTGGTTACTGTCTACCAACCTACCAGTACCCAACACGAGCACGGTAGTAATTACCTAGGTGGTTACTGTCTACCAACCTACCAGTACTCATAACAAGCACGGTAGTACCTACCTAGGTGGTTACTGTCCGCCAGTCTACCAGTACCCAACACAAGCACGGTAGTACCTACCTAGGTGGTTACTGTCTAACCAACCTTCCAGTAAGTACCCAACACAAGCACGGTAGTACCTACCTAGGTGGTTACTGTCTACCAACCTACCAGTACCCAACACAAGCGCGGTAGTACCTACCTAGGTGGTTACTGTCTACCAACCATCCAGTAAGTACCCAACACAAGCACGGTAGTACCTACCTAGGTGGTTACTGTCTACCAACCTATCAGTACCCAACACAAGCACGGTAGTACCTACCTAGGTGGTTACTGTCTACCAACCTACCAGTACCCAACACAAGCACGGTAGTACCTACCTAGGTGGTTACTGTCTACCAGTCTACCAGTACCCAACACAAGCACGGTAGTACCTACCTAGGTGGTTACTGTCTACCAACCTACCAGTACCCAACACAAGCACGGTAGTACCTACCTAGGTGGTTACTGTCTACCAACCTACCAGTACCCACCACAAGCAGGGTAGTACCTACCTAGGTGGTTACTGTCTACTAACCTACCAGTACCCACCGCAAGTACGGTAGTACCTACCTAGGTGGTTACTGTCTACCAACCTACCAGTACCCAACACAAGCACGGTAGTACCTACCTAGGTGGTTACTGTCTACTAACCTACCAGTACCCAACACAAGTACGGTAGTACCTACCTAGGTGGTTACTGTCTACCAACCCACCAGTACCCAACAGAAGTACGGTAGTACCTACCTAGGTGGTTACTGTCTACCAACCTACCAGTACCCAACACAAGCACGGTAGTACCTACCTAGGTGGTTACTGTCTACCAACCTACCAGTACCCAACACAAGCACGGTAGTACCTACCTAGGTGGTTACTGTCTACTAACCTACCAGTAACCAACACAAGTACGGTAGTACCTACCTAGGTGGTTACTGTCTACCAACCTACCAGTACCCAACACAAGTACGGTAGTACCTACCTAGATGGTTACTCTCTACCAACCTACCAGTACCCAACACAAGCACGGTAGTACCTACCTAGGTGGTTACTGTCTACCAACCTACCAGTACCCACCACAAGCAGGGTAGTACCCACCTAGGTGGTTACTGTCTACCAACCTACCAGTACCCACCGCAAGTACGGTAGTACCTACCTAGGTGGTTACTGTCTACCAACCTACCAGTACCCAGCACAAGCACGGTAGTACCATCCTAGGGGGTTACTGTCTACCAACCTACCAGTACCCAACACTAGCACGGTAGTACCTACCTAGGTGGTTACTGTCTACCAACCTACCAGTACCCAACTCAAGCACGTTAGTACCTACCTAGGTGGTTAGTGTCTACCAACCTACCAGTACCCACCGCAAGTACGGTAGTACCTAACTAGGTGGTTACTGTCTACCAACCTACCAGTACCCAACACAAGTACGGTAGTACCTACCTAGGTGGTTACTGTCTACCAACCTACCAGTACCCAACACAAGCATGGTAGTACCTACCTAGGTGGTTACTGTCTACCAACCTACCAGTACCCACCACAAGCACGTAGTACCTACCTAGGTGGGTACTGTCTACCAACCTACCAGTACCCAACACAAGCACGGTAGTACCTACCTAGTGGTTACTGTCTACCAACCTACCAGTACCCAACACAAGCACGGTAGTACCTACCTAGGTGGTTACTGTCTACCAGTCTACCAGTACCCAACACAAGCACGGTAGTACCTACCTAGGTGGTTACTGTCTACCAACCTACCAGTACCCAACACAAGCACGGTAGTACCTACCTATGTGGTTACTGTCTTCCAACCTACCAGTACCCAACACAAGCACGGTAGTACCTACCTAGGTGGTTACTGTCTACCAACCTACCAGTACCCAACACGAGCACGGTAGTAATTACCTAGGTGGTTACTGTCTACCAACCTACCAGTACTCATAACAAGCACGGTAGTACCTACCTAGGTGGTTACTGTCTACCAACCTACCAGTACCCAACACAAGCACGTTAGTACCTACCTAGGTGGTTACTGTCTACCTACCTACCAGTACTCAACACAAGCACGGTAGTACCTACCTAGGTGGTTACTGTCTACCAACCTACCAGTAGTGAACACAAGCATGGTAGTACCTACCTAGGTGGTTACTGTCTACCAACCTACCAGTACCCAACACAAGCACGGTAGTACCTACCTAGGTGGTTACTGTCTACCAACCTACCAGTACCCAACACAAGCACGGTAGTACCTACCTAGGTGGTTACTGTCTACCAACCTACCAGTACCCAACACGAGCACGGTAGTAATTACCTA
The DNA here is from genome assembly GCF_038502225.1 of Cherax quadricarinatus. NCBI lineage: Eukaryota > Metazoa > Arthropoda > Malacostraca > Decapoda > Parastacidae > Cherax > Cherax quadricarinatus. The sequence goes on from NC_091309.1 coordinate 48,382,402, forward strand.
GGTGGTTACTGTCTACCAACCTACCAGTACTCATAACAAGCACGGTAGTACCTACCTAGGTGGTTACTGTCTACCAACCTACCAGTACCCAACACAAGCACGTTAGTACCTACCTAGGTGGTTACTGTCTACCTACCTACCAGTACTCAACACAAGCACGGTAGTACCTATCTAGGTGGTTACTGTCTACCAACCTACCAGTAGTGAACACAAGCATGGTAGTACCTACCTAGGTGGTTACTGTCTACCAACCTACCAGTACCCAACACAAGCACGGTAGTACCTACCTAGGTGGTTACTGTCTACCAACCTACCAGTACCCAACACAAGCACGGTAGTACCTACCTAGGTGGTTACTGTCTACCAACCTACCAGTACCCAACACAAGCACGTTAGTACCTACCTAGGTGGTTACTGTCTACCAACATACCAGTACTCAACACAAGCACGGTAGTACCTACCTAGGTGGTTACTGTCTACCAATCTACCAGTACCCAACACAAGCACGGTAGTACCTACCTAGGTGGTTACTGTCTACCAACCTACCAGTACCCAACACAAGCACGGTAGTACCTACCTAGGTGGTTACTGTCTACCAACCTACCAGTACCCAACACAAGCACGTTAGTACCTACCTAGGTGGTTACTGTCTACCAACCTACCAGTACCCAACACAAGCACGGTAGTACCTACCTAGGTGGTTACTGTCTACCAACCTACCAGTACCCAACACAAGCACGGTAGTACCTACCTATGTGGTTACTGTCTACCAGCCTACCAGTACCCAACACAAGCACGGTAGTACCTACCTATGTGGTTACTGTCTACCAACCTACCAGTACCCAACACAAGCACGGTAGTACCTACCTAGGTGGTTACTGTCTACCAACCTAACAGTACCCAACACAAGCACGGTAGTACCTACCTAGGTGGTTACTGTCTACCAGCCTACCAGTACCCAACACAAGCACGGTAGTACCTACGTAGGTGGTTACTGTCTACCAACCTACCAGTACCCAACACAAGTGTGCTGAGAAAGAGGAATATTGGTGAAAATGTAAAGCGTGGGAAAACGGACGTCCAGCTTGAAGGAGAGAGCTTACAAGAGCAGCTTTACTTAAGTGACTCGTTCTCAATCCTGCTTTGAAAGCTTTCAAGCTTCAGCTGTAAAAACAAGAGACGGGGAAAGTCTCTGCGGGAAAGAGGGGAAAACCGCTAGAAAGATCTCTTCAAATTAAACTATTAGATTAAATTAGATTAAATAATTCTTAATTAGCAAAAAATAGACGTTGTGTTTGAGAGTTAAATACAGGAGTAATTACAGGGAATAATCAGAAAAAATGAACAATGTGTATATATATATATATATATATATATATATATATATATATATATATATATATATATATATATATATACATATATATATATATATATATATATATATATATATATATATATATATATATATATATATATATATATATATATATATATATATATATATATATATATATATATGTCGTGCCGAATAGGCAGAACTTGCGATCTTGGCTTAAATAGCAACGCTCATCTTGCCATATAGGACAAGTGAAAATTTGTGTATGCAATAATTTCGCCAAAATCATTCTGAACCTAACGAAAAAAATATATTTGATTTTGTTTGTTTAGTACTAAATTATTGTAAACGTATTTAAAATATATTTAGTGGGGTTAAGTTAAAATAAATTGCTCTTGCTATTATAAGGTTAGGTAAGTTTTCTAAGATTGCTAATTGACCAGTTTTACATATTCGGCACGACATATATATATATATATATATATATATATATATATATATATATATATATATATATATATATATATATATATATATATATATATATATATATATATATATATATCTTGCCAGAGGCACGAGTGATAACATTGATAACTCTCTGTGAATCTGGCAACACCTGACACCCAACGTTCTGTTTCTCCTCTGATTTCTGTCCGCCTGTAATAAGTCTTCATTAGTTGAATTGGTTAGGATTTTCTATTCCGTAATCCATGTTCTTTCCTTTTAAGAATGTCTGTGTTCTGTAGGTAGTCCACTGGTTACTTATTATTTAATCAATAATCTCGCATGAAAAGCGTGTTGGGGGTTCCTGATCTAGAGTACAGTGGCACCACACTGTCGCCACTCCTCAATATTGCAATAACACTAGCTGCCTTGCAGGACTCTAGCTGACTTCCTCAAAACTGCGTCTTAGAGGGCGATAAACTGATTATATCGTCTATACATTTCTCCTCCTTCTGTTGCCTCTTTCTGTATTCCACCTTCATGTTGCACGTATACGCTGCATTCCGTGATGTACTTTGAAATACGAGGCAAAAAAATATTTGAACCGAGCTTGTTGCACAGAACGATCCAGAGTGAGGATCACGTGATACATCGTGAACTAGCTGCACGGCTGCATTCTCTAGTGACTTCGAAATTACTAGCTGATATACTCTTCTGCTAGTGACCTAGAGATCAAGTTGGGCGCTTCTCACGCTAGATTAAGTGCATGTCGATTTTATCTAGCGCGAGATTTTTCTAAATAGCGCAGACTCGCTTTATAGCGTTTTATGAGTGGTTCTAGTTAGGTTTATGTGCAATAAACAAAATCCTAAATAAAAGATAATCAAAAATAAAACTAAGCTTAATATTGCGTCTCACCAGACAGCTTTCCGAAATTCTGGAGGAAGCTTTCCGAAATTCTGGAGGAAGCTTTCCGAAATTCTGGAGGACAGGTCAGGATCATATTCAATCGTGACTCACCAGATGTGAATGATCCTATGACTGTCACACAGTCTGTCAGTCATTGGATCACAGCCCAGGACGCAACACTCACGTCAAGTGAGTCACAACAGAACGTGATCCTAACCTGTCCACCCGAACTTCGGAAAGCTGCCTGGTGAGACGCATGAAACATCCAGTGCACAAGTTCAGGTTTGTTTACACCAGGATTTCAGAGTCCAGTGAACAAAACTGGTTAAGGACGATGACACAAAATGATTTTGCAAGTTTTGCAGGTTTTCAATTACAGCTGAACAGTGATAGGCACAAAAATACTGCCAAGCCTATGAGAACTGAAGAACTATTCTGCACACAAAGACAAACGATGCTTCAATTTGAAGAACAAAGTGATGATGCAAGAAGAACAGAGGGAAATATATGTTCATTACCAGCCGTTGACTACTTAAGTGAACTCAGGAAAGAACATTTTGCTGACAGTTCCAGATGTAAAAACTTTATGCTGAGGATAAAATATGAAGTTGACAATGTTCTTGTATTTTAGTGATGACTTGAATGTTGATATTGGAAATAGCAAATTTATCTCATTAATAGATGAAAGAAACGATATTTCTGTAACTAAACTGAGTGAGAAAATTAAATAATGGTTACTTATTAAGACCTAGTAGAACTGTGATGCTGATGTTATATACGAGGCTTTCAAGGAATCTTTGAAAAGTAATTGGCTAGAATTACAAAAAAAAAACATTGTTCTAGGCACTGATAATGCTTCTGTTATGACCGGTGTCAACAACGGTGTGTATAAAGCATACCACGGGTGATATGCTGGACAAGTGACTAACGCGTCGGTCTGGAGTTTTGTGATTCTCTGACCGTCGGTTCTAACCCCAACCGTGGTATGGTTTGTTTACAATCGCGTCATTACGATTTCGTGAGTCATGGAGCGTTTTCAAAATTAAAATCTGAATTTGAGTATCAAGAGTTTGAGAGCTGTTTTGACTAATAAATACGGACTGAGAAGACATGGTAGATGCTGCTGTGATTACGAACTACCGAAGAAAGTCATAAAAAATATATATAGCTATATCGATGCATGTCGGCCTTGTTCTTCTTGTCAATAATCACAAGACACAGCTACACACACTGAGGCAGAGATGGTTAATTGGAATTTATCAGATCTATAACCTAACTGATGTTCATGTGTCTTATCAACTTGTCGGTATTGTATACCATTATCATGTTGTTAGGTAAGACACATATGCAACAGTTAGGTATCTTTATTTAGAAACGTTTCGCCTACACAGTAGGCTTCTTCAGTCGAGTACAGAAAAGTTGATAGAAGCAGAAGATACTTGAAGACGATGTAATCAGTCCATCACCCTTAAAGTTTTGAGGTGGTCAGTCCCTCAGTCTTACCTAACAACCTGTCGGTATTTTATACCATTTTAATGTTCAATCTGTCAGACACTGCAACACAAGGGTATCTTGGTACAGACCTGCAATCAACTTCGACAACTTCCACTAGTGAGAGTGGCTGGGTTTGAGAGGGACCTGACCTCCCAACATCTGAGTTCTTACCTCTTCTAGTGGCCTACGTCTCACCTCATGGCGCTATATAAGGCTCCATCCTGTCACTTCATCTCCATATTGTTTCATACTATGGAATAATGCTCTTCTCCAGACTGAGGGACTGACCACCTCAAAACTTTAAGGGTGATGGACTGATTACATCGTCTTCAAGTATCTTCTGCTTCTATCAACTTTTCTGTACTCGACTGAAGAAGCCTACTGTGTAGGCGAAACGTTTCGAAATAAAGATACCTAACTGTTGCATATGTGTCTTACCTAACAACCTGTCGGTATTTTATACCATTTTAATGTTCATACCATTATCATATTCTTCCTGTAACAGGTGACAGTCGGAGGTTTGTTCACTAGTTCACTCGGAGTGCTCAGTGTTAAAGTTCACTCCTGCAAGAGCTGTGTTTAGTGTTCTTCGCACTTTCAGGTGGTGTGTTCAGTGGTTTAGTTCACTCGTCAAGTGTCTCAGCCAAAGACAAGTGGGATACCACTTCGATAGAGACAATGAAGTTAGTTAAGGTTTCTTCCACAGACTCTCTTTATCAGGCGTTCTCTATATTATTATTATTATTATTATTGTCATAATTATAATTACTATTATTATTATTTTTATTATTTTCAATATGATATTTATTATTTTTTTCATTACAGTTATTTTATTAATATTTTCATTATTATAATTATCATTATCATATCGTTTATAATTATCATCATCATCATAAAGGCAATCCAGTGACTACGAAATAGGAAGTAACCAGGTTTGATCCGAGGAAAGGAGGGTAGCTCAATACCCTTAATTGAGACTGTGCAGATTCTGTCACACGTATTACCTCACGAAGCTGCGGTTCTGTCTAGTTGCTGCCACCACCCAGAGATGGCACTCTCCGTGAGTGACCTTACATGCCCAACAACTTTGCGACTCGCAAGCCCAAGGAGTCGAGGTTCTGGCTCGGTCTTGGACGTCGCGGTCTGTATCTAATACTCTCCTGCGCGCACTGCATCCTCGCCACAAGCAGGCAACAATTGCACCCACTGAAGAGGTTTTCATCGATCCCCGTTCAGGAGGAGAATTATAGTGTACGGTATCGCCTCTATCCCGTGATGTCACATCGTGTGAAGATATCAACTACCAGTTTTATTGCAAAAGAGTTGTGGATGTGTGGAACAAACTCCAGAGTAGCGTTTTAAAAATAAGTTAGAGAAATACATGAGTGGGTGTGAGATGAACCTGCCTAGTATGGGCCAGTAGGCCTGCTGCAGTGCTTCTTCTTTCTTATGTTATGTTGATGAAAGTTAAGACACATGTGCAATATCTGGGTATCTTTATTGTAGACGTTTCGCCATCCAGTGGCTTTATCAATACAGATTCAACAACATAATTGGAAGTCAGTAGAATTATATACAAAAAGATGAGGTAATCAGTCCCTCAGCCTTGGAGTCGGTGTAGAGCACCGTAGTCGTGAAGATTCTGAAGCACAGACGAGAAGGCTGGCGCTTATATACTGGCGTCAGGTGGTAAGGGACGGGTAGCAGATAAAGACATTATCACTGGTAGGCGGGATTCCCCAGTGGAAGTAGGTCATATCCGTAGTAGTTGTGGAGATGTCCTCTGAACCAAGAGTCCACGATGTTGCAGTGTCTGACAAGTTGTACATGAATGGTGTACGGTACCGACAAGATGAAAAATTAGACAAACTTTCCGCTAAGGGCACGTTCTATAAGGGGATGTTAAGGGAACTCAACCTGACGACACTGGAGGACAGGAGGGATAGGGAAGCAATATGAAAACAACGTATAAAATAATGAGAGGAATTGACAAAGTGGATAGGGACAGAATGTTTCAGAGATGTGGCACAAGAACAAGGGATCCCAGTTGGAGGTTAAAAACTCAGATGAGCCTTAGGGATGTTAGGAAGTATTTTTACAGCCTTAGAGTTGTCAGGAAGAGGAACAAACTGGAGAGCGAAGTAGTGGAGGCTGGATCCATACATAACTTTGAGAAGAGGTATGATAAAGATCTTGGAGCAGGGAAAGAGGGGCCTAGTAGCCACCAGCGAAGAGGCGGAGCCAAGAGTTGTGACTCAACCCCTTGAACCACATATAAATGAGGGCACACATACGAACTACATTAGTCAGTACACACGTACTCACTACGACTTTCACCATCACACATGTACTCACAGATGCCGAGTACCAGACATTGATGGACTATGTAGCCCTGCCAGGGGCTACACCCTTTTATTAACCACTTTTATCTTGTTTTAAGCATAAACAATGAAGATATTTCCATTTTTCCCCTTTTTTCTATGTCTTATTTTCTGTGGTTTTGATTGAATTATGTCTATGATTTCAGAAAAGGGTATTTTGGGCTTCGTATTTTGTTCATGATGTCAGAGTATTGATGACATCACTGGGGCTCCAGGGTTTAGCAGATCAATACAAACCTAACAACCCAATAATTCCAACCGAAAGCCGGTTGGAATTATTGGGTTGTTCCTCACAGACATGTCACTTTACCTTAATCCTTCCCGACACTCAGAAACACACACACACACACACACACACACACACACACACACACACACACACACACACACACACACACACACAAACACACACACACACACACACACACACACACACACACACACACACGCACACACACACACACACACACACACACACACACACACACACACACACACACACACACACACACTCGGACTCGACCCCCGCAACCTCAACTAGGTGAGTACACACACACACATACACTAAGATCAAAGGACAGGTCCGAAGACAATGAAGGTATGTTATATGCAGAGACTCTAACAGCCAACTGCAGCAGCAACGAACAGCTGATCATGAAAGACAGTTCCCTGAGAATAGAAGTTTCAGATCGGACAGGGACTGAAGGCAAGAACATTTCAATGGAAGGAAATAAAACACCTCAGAGGATGCAAATGGATACTCAGTGGGAGGAGGAAAGGGAGAGGTCAGTTTTTATCTACGGGCTCCAAGAAGCCAAGGGGGACAACATCAAAGAAATAAAACAGGAGGAGGAAAAAATGATTGAAGGCATCATGAAAACAATAGGTGAGGGCGATATGACCCAGGTGACAAATTTTCGGAGAATTGGGTGGTTTGCGAGTGGAAGGATACGGCCTGTCAAAGTAATTTTCAAGGAAGAATCAGTTCGAACCAGGATTCTGCAAGAGAAAGCACGACTGAGGGACAAAGAGGGGTACCAGAGAGTATACCTCGACCGCGACAGAACACAGGAAGAAAGGACTACACTGAAAGAGAGGGTACAGAGACGCAAGGAGGAATGAGAGGCAATGAAGATGAGCAGGACCCAGACACAGGAGGAAGGGGAAACACACCCCGCAGAATCTCCCACCGAAAGACTCCAACCGCGACAATCCCAACGCAACTGAGCAACCCAAACCACAACCCACTCACTGTTCCCTCTTCCACCAACACCCACATCACAAACCTCACCCCAATAGCTGTCCCTTTTGGGCATTCTGACGCCACCCCCATCATCACAAACCCCACCTACACCACAGCCCCCCATAGGCTCCCATCAAGGCTCCCGCTCCCCCAACCCCAATATTCTTGCAGGACCACAGTGATAGAAAAGAAGCTGAAAGTTTGGTACACAAATGCGGATGGAATAACGAATAAACATGAGGAATGGCATGAAAGAATCAGTGAGAAATCCCCAGACATCATAGCAGACACAGAAACAAAACTCGCTGAGACAATAACAGACGCAATCTTCCCACCGGGATATCAGATCCTGAGAAAAGATAGAAGGAGTAGAGGGGGAGGAGGAGTTGCACTGCTCATAAAAAACTGATGGGGATTTGAGGAAATGGAATGCATGGACGTGATTGGAGAAAGAGACTATATAGTAGGTACAATTCAGTCTGGAGAACATAAATTAGTCATTGGAGTGATGTATAACCCACCACAGAACTGCAGGAGGCCAAGAGAGGAGTACGAAGAAAACAACAGGGCGATGGTGGACACACTGGCTGAGGTGGCAAGAAGAGCTCACTCGAGTAGAGCAAAGGTAATGGGCGATTTCAACCACAGGGAGATCGACTGGGAAAACCTGGAGCCACATGGGGGTCCCGAAACATGGAGAGCCAAGATGATGGATGTGGTACTTGAAAACCTCATGCATCAACATGTCAGAGACACTACCAGAGAGAGAGAGGGGAGGATGAGCCAGCAAGACTGGATCTTGTGTTCCCCCTGAGCAGTTCAGACAGTGAGGACATCACTTACGAGAGGCCCCTTGGAGCTAGCAATCACGTGGTTCTGAGTTTTGATTATATAGTAGAGTTACAAGTGGAGAAGGTAACAGGGATTGAATGGGAAAAGCCAAACTACAAAAGGGGGGACTACACAGGTATGAGGAACTTCCTGCAAGAGGTTCAGTGGGACAGAGAATTGGTAGGAAAATCAGTAAACGAGATGATAGAATATGTAGCAACAAAGTGCAAGGAGGCAGAGGAAAGGTTTGTTCCCAAGGGAAACAGTAATAATAGGAACACCAAAGCGAGTCCTTGGTTTACCCGAAGGTGTAGGGAGGCAAAAACTAAGTGCACCAGAGAATGGAAAAGGTACAGGAGGCAAAGGACCCAGGAAAATAAGGAGATTAGTGGAAGAGCCAGAAACGAGTACGCACAGATAAGGAGGGAGGCCCAGCGACAGTATGAAAACGACATAGCATCTAAAGTCAAGTCTGACCCGAAACTGCTGTATAGCCACATAAAAACTGCTGTATAGCCAGGTGATAAGGCTGAGGAAAGAAGGTGGAGAACTCACAAGAAACGATCAAGAGGTATGCAAGGAGCTCAACATGAGATTTAAGGAAGTATTTACAGTGGAGACAGGAAGGCCTCCCGGGGGACAGATCAGATGGGGACACCAGCAAGGAATATAAAAACAAGTGTTGGATGACATACAGATGAGGAGGAGGTGAAGAAACTGCTAAGGGACATCGATACCTCAAAGGCAATGGGACCGGACAACATCTCCCCGTGGGTCCTTAGAGAGGGAGCGGATATGTTGTGTGTGCCACTTACCAAAATCTTCAACACATCCCTGGAAACTGGGCAACTACCTGAGGTATGGAAGACGGCAAATGTAGTTCCCATTTTTAAAAAAGGAGACAGAAAAAAGGCACTAAACTATAGACCTGTGTCACTGACATGTATAGTATGCAAAGTTATAGAGAAGATTATCAGGTGGAGAGTGGTGGAGCACCTGGAACGGAACAAGAGTATAAGCGCCAACCAGCATGGATTCATGGAAGGAAAATCCTGTGTCACAAACCTTCTGTAGTTTTATGATAAAGTAACAGAAGACGAGAGAGAGGGGTGGGTTGATTGCATCTTCTTGGACTGCAAGAAGGCCTTTAACACAGTTCCTCACAAGAGATTAGTGCAGAAGCTAGAGGATCAGGCTCATATAACAGGAAGGGCACTGCAATGGATCAGAGAATACCTGACAGGGAGGCAACAACGAGTCATGGTGCGTAATGATGTATCACAGTGGGCACCTGTGACGAGCGGGGTCCCACAGGGGTCGGTTCTAGGACCAGTGCTATTTTTGGTATATGTGAACGACATGATGGAAGGGTTAGACTCAGATGTGTCCCTGTTCGCAGACGATGTGAAGTTAATGAGGGGAATTAAATCAGACGAGGACCGGGCAGGACTTCAAAAAGACCTGGAGAGACTGGGCACCTGGTCCAGCAACTGGCTTCTCGAATTTAACCCCGCCAAATGCAAAGTCATGAAGATAGGGGAAGGGCACAGAAGACCGCAGACGGAGTATAGGCGGTGGCCAAAGACTGCAAACCTCGCTCAAGGAGAAAGATCTTGGAGTGAGTATAACACCGAGCATGTCTCCGGAAGCACACATCAACCAGGTAACTGCTGCAGCACATGGGCGCCTGGCAAACCTGGGAACAGCGTTCCGATACCTTAATAAGGAATCGTTCAAGACACTGTACACCGTGTACGTCAGGCCCATACTGGAGTATGCAGCACCTGTTTGGAACCCACACTTGATAAAGCACGTCAAGAAACTAGAGAAAGTGCAAAGGTTTGCGACACGGTTAGTTCCAGAGCTAAGGGGGATGTCTTATGAAGAAAGGTTAAGGGAAATTGGCCTGACGATACTAGAGGACAGCAGGGTCAGGGGAGATATGATAACGACATATAAAATACTGCGCGGAATAGACAAGGTGGACAAAGACAGGATGTTTCACGGAGGGGACACAGAAACAAGAGGCCACAATTGGAAGTTGAAGACAGATGAGTCAGAGAGATATTAGGAGGTATTTCTTCAGTCATAGAGTTGTCAGGCAGTGGAATAACCTAGAAAATGACGTAGTGGAGGCAGGAACCATACATAGTTTTAAGGCGAGGTTTGATAAAGCTCATGGAGCGGGGAGAGAGAGGACCCAGTAGCAACCGGTGAAGAGGCGGGGCCAGGAGCTAAGACTCGACCCCTGCAACCACAAATATTTGAGTACAAATAGGTGAGTACACACACACACACGCTCACTATCCACTAGGGAATCTCAAAACGACATCTTCCTCACCTCTCTCCACCTGTCTTATTTATCTCTACAAAAAATAACTCGCAAATCCCCACCGGAGCACTAACCCACCAACATATCACTTCAGAAAGAGGGATTTTCTACTGTGTGTCTGAGTGTCTGTGTGTGTATGTGTCTGTGCTCTCCAACTCACATGTGGTTACAGGGGTCGCTTCACAGTTCCTGGCCCAACCTCTTCGCTGGTTGCAACATATCCACTCTCTCTTCCGGCTTCAAGACCCTTGCCGTATGTCTTCTTAAAGCTGTGTTTAGATCCCGCCTCTACCCCTTCACTCTCCACACTGCTTCACTTCTTGACAACTCTGAGGCTGAAGAAATACTTCCTAATATCTCTATGACTCATCTGAGTTTTCGGCTTCCAGCTGTGCCCTCGTGTTCCTGTGTTCCAGTTGTAAAACATTCTGTACTTGTTCACCTTGTCAGTTTGTCTCAGTATTTTGCAAGTCGTAATAATATTTCCCCTAATCTATCTATCCTCCAGTGTCATCAGGTTGATTTACTTAAACTCTCCTCACAGGACATACCCCATAGATCCAGGACTAGTCTTGTTGCAAGCAAATGCACTTCAATTTATTCATATGCTTGTCAAGGTCTGGGCTCTCTACTGGTCCTGCACACTTCAGTATAGATCTGACGTACACAGTGTACAGCGTCGTGAATGACTCCTTCCTTAGATATCGAAAAACTATTTTTAGATTTGCCAGACGCATTTGCTGCAACAGTTATTTGGTTGATGTTCACCTAAGGAGATATGCTCGTTATGATATTGACCCCAAGGTCTTTCTCCTTGAGTGAGGTTTGCAGCCTGTACTACTCTGTGATCTACTTTGTCCTTCCCCAAACTTCATAACTTTGCACTTGCTGAAGATAAACTCAAGAGCCATTTGTCACACCAGGCCTTTAGTGCATCCAGATCTCCTTGTAGCATCTCTTGGTCCTCGCCTACTTATTAATTTCATGTTATCTCTGAAGAGAGATACCTTTGATGTCATTCATGTATACAAGAAAGAAACTGAATCTTGTGGAACCTCACTCTTCACATGTGCTCATTTCGATGCCTCATCATGGACCATCACTCGTTGTTTTCTTTCTGTCAGATTTTCCTTGAGCCATTGCAGTGTTTTTTCCTGTTTTTCCTGCCTGCTCCTCTAGCATTTGTACCAGTCTCTTTGCCAGTACTGTGTCAAAAACCTTTTTATAGTCCAAGAAAATTCAGTCTACCCATCACTGTCGTGTCTTATTTCTGTTACCTCGTCGTACAACTTAAGAAGGTCTGAGACACAGGATCCCTGAAGCCGTGCTGGTTGTCATGTATGGCCAACTCCTTTCTTTGCATGATAAACATGTCAGTGACACTGGTCTGTAGTTTACTACTGCCTGTCTCTCTCCTTTCTTAAAAACTGTGACTGCATTTGCTGTCTTCTACACATTTGGCAGTTTATATGTGTCGGCAGACTTGTTGAAGATTGTTGTTAGTAGAGTGCATAGTGCCTCCGCTCCTTCTTTCAGATCCCAAGGAGAGATATTATCTGGTTCCACCTCCTTTGAGGCATCAAGCTAACATAGTAGCTGATTCACCTCCTCCTCGGTTGTGTGTACTGTGTTTAGCACTTGCTGATGTTCTCGACAACCTCGGTTTAGTGGAAACCTTTCTTTCTCCCCTGAGAATACTTCCATTAATCTCATGCTAAGCTCTTCACAGAATTCCTGGTCATTCATTGTGAGCGCCTCTCCTCCTTCAGCCTGATTACCTTATCCCAGACTGCTGTCTTCCACTTCATGTGGCTGTATAACAACTTTGGGTAGGATTTCGCTTCCAATGCACTGTCATTCTCCTGTTGCTGCTCTGGGCCTTCATCTTTATCCATACATATTAGTTTCTGGCTCTTCATCTCAGCTTCATGTATCCTTAGTTCTTTGCTTCTGTATTTTTTTTTAAGTTTTTGCGAACTTGGCTTTGGTCTTTCAGCACCTATAGATTAACTATAGGCTCACTCTGGTTTTCCCATTCTTTTATTGCTCCTGGAAACAAACTTCTCCGCCTCGCAACATTTTCTGGCCCCATGCTCCATCATCCCATTGTTTTTCTAGTTCCCTTTTCCACATTCCTATATAGTAGCATGCCTATATGCCGCTTGCCTATATAAGCCTCTCTTTTGAAGTTTGGCTTCTCACTTTTCCGTGATGTTTCACTCAGACCGAGTCGGGGGGGCTTTGACCCCCGAAATCCTCTCCAGGTAAACTGTTAACTCTACAAGGTATTTGAGACTCATGACCATGTGTCTGCTAGCACCTAGGGGCGACTGTTTTTTTAGGGGCGTTTGTGTAATATCCCCTTTATGAGAACCACTCACGGTGAATTCAAGGTCCAGCCTTTCTGGGTCAATTCCTCCTTTTCTCTCTAGTCGTGTCCTTAATATAGTGATGCATGAAGTTCTCCACTACCATCTCCATCATCTTTGCTATCCACTTTTCTGGCCCCCTGTGTGGTTCTTGGTTCTCCAAGTTAATCTCCTTGAGGTTAAAGTTCCCCATGATCTGCCTATGTGGGCCGTTCTGCTCACCTCAGCTACAGCATTCACCATTGCACTGTTGCTTTCATTAAACTCTTGTCTTGGCCTCTTGCTATTTAGAGAAGGGTTGTACATCATTGCGATCACCACCTTGGCATCCCAGGTCTTAAGTCTGCCTATTATGTAGTCATCAGCTTCCCTCCGTCTATTCCTCCTACCTGTTGTTAGGTAAGACACATATGCAACAGTTAGGTATCTTTATTTCGAAACGTTTCGCCCACACAGTAGGCTTCTTCAGTCGAGTACAGAAAAGAAAAGAAGCCTACTGTGTGGGCGAAACGTTTCGATTTAAAAATACCTAACTGTTGCATATGTGTCTTACCTAACAATCTGTCGGTATTTTATACCATTTTAATGTTCATTCCTCCTACCTAAAAACTTAACAGTTTTCTGATGAGCGGTGCAACTCCTCCTCCTCCTCGTCCTCCTCCTCTGTTCCCTTTGTTTCTCCTCAGAATCTGATAGCCAGTTGGGAAGATCGCTTCTATTGTCATCTCTGTATGCTTTGTTTCCCTAACTGCTATAATGTCTGGGGATGCCCCCATGATTCGTTCCTGTGTGTACGAGAATGGGCAGAAAAAGCAAGAGAGAGTAGGTAGAGAGAGAGAGAGAGAGGGAGAGAGAGAGAGAGAGAGAGAGAGAGAGAGAGAGAGAGAGAGAGAGAGAGAGAGAGAGAGAGAGAGAGAGAGAGAGAGAGAGAGAGAGAGAGAGAGAGAGAAGTAAGCAACAATCTCCTAAAGAAAAGCAAGTGGTAACGGGCTACAACACCCAATACAATTACCCAAAACACCACATACAATACACCCAATACAATTACCCAATACTGCCAACACTTCAGACACACTCAACACAATTAACTAACACAAACCATACCACGGGCGGGGATAGAACCCGGGATCAGAGAGTCTCAAAATTCCGGACCGTCGCGTTAGCCCAGTGGCTAAAGCGACGGTCTGGAGTTTTGAGACTCTCTGATCGCGGGTTCTAACCCCGCCCGTGGTATGGTTTATTTACAGTCGTGTCATTACGATTTCGTGAGTCATCTTGACTAACACAGCCTACTCAGTCAACATTGCCAGCACTACCAACACAGGAAACACAGGCATTACTACCAATACTGTCAACACTGTGAACACTCAACACTGCTAACAGAGTTAAGACCGGTCAACACTGTCAACACTATCAACATAGTCTTTCAGCGTGCTCCGCCGTGCTCCGCCGTGCTCTACGTGTTCCACGTGCTCCGCCGTGCTCCACGTGTTCCACAGTGCTCCGTCGTTCTCCACGTGCTCCGTTGTGCTCGGGTGTGCTCCGCCGTTCTCGCGGATTATCGCAGTTTCTGTTGCCCGCTACAAGCTTTAAAATGTGCCAGTGAACTTATGACGAGCTTCCCTCCAGCGCCTGCAACTAATGTAGTAAATAACAGTAGACATTAAGCCTAGAAAAGGATAAACAATACGCAAAACATAGCGGATCCGTACTCCCAGAGAGGAACTACAGGTCTAGGGTACCGTACTCTCAGAGGGGAACTACAGGTCTAGGGTACCGTACTCCCAGAGGGGAACTACAGGTCTAGGGTACCGTACTCCCAGAGGGGAACTACAGGTCTAGGGTACCGTACTCCCAGAGGGGAACTACAGGTCTAGGGTACCGTACTCTCAGAGGGGAACTACAGGTCTAGGGTACAGTACTCCCAGAGAGGAACTACAGGTCCAGGGTACCGTACTCCCAGAGGGGAACTACAGGTCTAGGGTACCGTACTCTCAGAGGGGAACTACAGGTCTAGGGTACCGTACTCCCAGAGGGGAACTACAGGTCTAGGGTACCGTACTCTCAGAGGGGAACTACAGGTCTAGGGTACCGTACTCCCAGAGGGGAACTACAGGTCTAGGGTACCGTACTCCCAGAGGGGAACTACAGGTCTAGGGTACCGTACTCCCAGAGGGGAACTACAGGTCTAGGGTACCGTACTCTCAGAGGGGAACTACAGGTCTAGGGTACCGTACTCCCAGAGAGGAACTACAGGTCCAGGGTACCGTACTCCCAGAGGGGAACTACAGGTCTAGGGTACCGTACTCTCAGAGGGGAACTACAGGTCTAGGGTACCGTACTCTCAGAGGGGAACTACAGGTCTAGGGTACCGTACTCCTAGAGGGGAACTACAGGTCTAGGGTACCGTACTCTCAGAGGGGAACTACAGGTCTAGGGTACCGTACTCCCAGAGGGGAACTACAGGTCTAGGGTACCGTACTCCCAGAGGGGAACTACAGGTCTAGGGTACCGTACTCTCAGAGGGGAACTACAGGTCTAGGGTACCGTACTCTCAGAGGGGAACTACAGGTCTAGGGTACCGTACTCCCAGAGGGGAACTACAGGTCTAGGGTACCGTACTCCCAGAGGGGAACTACAGGTCTAGGGTACCGTACTCCCAGAGGGGAACTACAGGTCTAGGGTACCGTACTCTCAGAGGGGAACTACAGGTCTAGGGTACCGTACTCCCAGAGGGGAACTACAGGTCTAGGGTACCGTAC
The DNA here is from genome assembly GCF_038502225.1 of Cherax quadricarinatus. Classification (NCBI taxonomy): domain Eukaryota; kingdom Metazoa; phylum Arthropoda; class Malacostraca; order Decapoda; family Parastacidae; genus Cherax; species Cherax quadricarinatus. The sequence continues at coordinate 48,398,509 of NC_091309.1, forward strand.
TCCCAGAGGGGAACTACAGGTCTAGGGTACCGTACTCCCAGAGGGGAACTACAGGTCTAGGGTACCGTACTCTCAGAGGGGAACTACAGGTCTAGGGTACCGTACTCCCAGAGAGGAACTACAGGTCCAGGGTACCGTACTCCCAGAGGGGAACTACAGGTCTAGGGTACCGTACTCTCAGAGGGGAACTACAGGTCTAGGGTACCGTACTCTCAGAGGGGAACTACAGGTCTAGGGTACCGTACTCCCAGAGGGGAACTACAGGTCTAGGGTACCGTACTCCCAGAGGGGAACTACAGGTCTAGGGTACCGTACTCTCAGAGGGGAACTACAGGTCTAGGGTACCGTACTCCCAGAGAGGAACTACAGGTCCAGGGTACCGTACTCTCAGAGGGGAACTACAGGTCTAGGGTACCGTACTCTCAGAGGGGAACTACAGGTCTAGGGTACCGTACTCCCAGAGGGGAACTACAGGTCTAGGGTACCGTACTCTCAGAGGGGAACTACAGGTCTAGGGTACCGTACTCCCAGAGGGGAACTACAGGTCTAGGGTACCGTACTCTCAGAGGGGAACTACAGGTCTAGGGTACCGTACTCCCAGAGGGGAACTACAGGTCTAGGGTACCGTACTCCCAGAGGGGAACTACAGGTCTAGGGTGCCGTACTCTCAGAGGGGAACAACAGGTCTAGGGTACCGTACTCTCAGAGGGGAACTACAGGTCTAGGGTACCGTACTCCCAGAGGGGAACTACAGGTCTAGGGTGGCGTACTCTCAGAGGGGAACTACAGGTCTAGGGTGCCGTACTCCCAGAGGGGAACAACAGGTCTAGGGTGCCGTACTCTCAGAGGGGAACTACAGGTCTAGGGTGCCATACTCTCGGAGGGGAACTACAGGTCTAGGGTGCCGTACTCTCGGAGGGGAACTACAGGTCTAGGGTACCGCACTCTCGGAGGGGAACTAAAGGTCTAGGGTGCCATACTCTCAGAGAGGAACTACAGGTCTAGGGTACCGTACTCCCAGAGGGGAACTACAGGTCTAGGGTGCCGTACTCACAGAGGGGAACTACAGGTCTAGGGTGCCATACTCTCAGAGAGGAACTACAGGTCTAGGGTACCGTACTCCCAGAGGGGAACTACAGGTCTAGGGTGCCGTACTCACAGAGGGGAACTACAGGTCTAGGGTGCCATACTCTCGGAGGGGAACTACAGGTCTAGGGTACCGTACTCCCAGAGGGGAACTACAGGTCTAGGGTGCCGTAGTCTCGGAGGGGAACTACAGGTCTAGGGTGCTGCACTCCCAGAGGGGAACTACAGGTCAAGGGTGCCGTACTCTCGGAGGGGAACTACAGGTCTAGGGTGCCGTACTCTCAGAGGGGAACTACAGGTCTAGGGTGCCATATTCCTAGAGGGGAACTACAGGTCTAGGGTACCGTACTCCTAGAGGGGAACTACAGGTCTAGGGTACCGTACTCCCAGAGGGGAACTACAGGTCTAGGGTGCCATACTCTCGGAGGGGAACTACAGGTCTAGGGTACCGTACTCCCAGAGGGGAACTACAGGTCTAGGGTGCCGTAGTCTCGGAGGGGAACTACAGGTCTAGGGTGCTGCACTCCCAGAGGGGAACTACAGGTCAAGGGTGCCGTACTCTCGGAGGGGAACTACAGGTATAGGGTGCCGTACTCTCAGAGGGGAACTACAGGTCTAGGGTGCCGTACTCCTAGAGGGGAACTACAGGTCTAGGGTACCGTACTCCTAGAGGGGAACTACAGGTCTAGGGTACCGTACTCCTAGAGCTGAACTACAGGTCTAGGGTACCGTACTCCCAGAGGGGAACTACAGGTCTAGGGTACCGTACTCCCAGAGGGGAACTACAGGTCTAGGGTGCCGTACTCCCAGAGGGGAACTACAGGTCTAGGGTACCGTACTCCCAGAGGGGAACTACAGGTCTAGGGTGCCGTACTCCCAGAGGGGAACTAAAGGTCTAGGGTGCCATACTCTCGGAGGGGAACTACAGGTCTAGGGTACCGTACTCTCGGAGGGGAACTACAGGTCTAGGGTGCCATACTCTCAGAGAGGAACTACAGGTCTAGGGTACCGTACTCCCAGAGGGGAACTACAGGTCTAGGGTGCCGTACTCCCAGAGGGGAACTACAGGTCTAGGGTGCCGTACTCCCAGAGGGGAACTACAGGTCTAGGGTACCGTACTCCCAGAGGGGAACTACAGGTCTAGGGTGCCGTACTCCCAGAGGGGAACTACAGGTCTAGGGTGCCATACTCTCGGAGGGGAACTACAGGTCTAGGGTACCGTACTCCCAGAGGGGAACTACAGGTCTAGGGTGCCGTACTCCCAGAGGGGAACTACAGGTCTAGGGTGCCATACTCTCGGAGGGGAACTACAGGTCTAGGGTACCGTACTCCAAGAGGGGAACTACAGGTCTAGGGTGCTGCACTCCCAGAGGGGAACTACAGGTCAAGGGTGCCGTACTCTCGGAGGGGAACTACAGGTCTAAGGTGCCGTACTCTCAGAGGGGAACTACAGGTCTAGGGTGCCGTACTCCTAGAGGGGAACTACAGGTCTAGGGTACCGTACTCCTAGAGGGGAACTACAGGTCTAGGGTACCGTACTCCTAGAGGGGAACTACAGGTCTAGGGTACCGTACTCCCAGAGGGGAACTACAGGTCTAGGGTACCGTACTCCCAGAGGGGAACTACAGGTCTAGGGTACCGTACTCCCACAGGGGAACTACACGTCTAGGGTACCGTACTCCCAGTGGGGAATTACAGGTCTAGGGTACCGTACTCCCAGTGGGGAATTACAGGTCTAGGGTACCGTACTCCTAGAGGGGAACTACAGGTCTAGGGTGCCGTACTCCCACAGGGGAACTACAGGTCTAGGGTGCCGTACTCCCACAGGGGAACTACACGTCTAGGGTACCGTACTCCCAGAGTGGAACTACAGGTCTAGGGTACCGTAGTCCCACAGGGGAACTACACGTCTAGGGTACCGTACTCCCAGTGGGGAATTACAGGTCTAGGGTACCGTACTCCCAGTGGGGAACTACAGGTCTAGGGTACCGTACTCCCAGTGGGGAACTACAGGTCTAGGGTACCGTACTCCCAGAAGGGAACTATAGGTCTAGGGTGCCGTACTCCCAGAGGGGAACTACTGGTCTAGGGTACCGTACTCCCAGAAGGGAACTATAGGTCTAGGGTACCGTACTCCGAGAGGGGAACTACAGGTCTAGGGTACCGTACTCCGAGAGGGGAACTACAGGTCTAGAGTACCGTACTCCTAGAGGGGAACTACAGGTCTAGGGTACCGTACTCCGAGAGGGGAACTACAGGTCTAGGGTACCGTACTCCCAGAGGGGAACTATAGGTCTAGGGTACCGTACTCCCAGAGGGGAACTACAGGTCTAGGGTACCGTACTCCAAGAGGGAAACTACATGTCTAGGGTGCCGTACTCCAAGAGGGGAATTACAGGTCTAGGGTACCATTCTCCCAGAGGGGAACTACTGGTCTCGGGTGCCGTACTCCCAGAGGGGAACTACAGGTCTAGGGTGCCGTACTCTTAGAGGGGAACTACAGGTCTAGGGTACCGTACTCCCAGAGGGGAACTTCAGGTCTAGGGTGCCGTACTCTCAGAGGGGAACTACAGGTCTAGGGTGCCGTACTCCCAGAGGGGAACTACAGGTCTAGGGTACCGTACTCCCAGAGGGGAACTATAGGTCTAGGGTACCGTACTCCCAGAGGGGAACTATAGGTCTAGGGTACCGTACTCCCAGAGGGGAACTATAGGTCTAGGGTGCCGTACTCCCAGAGGGGAACTACAGGTCTAGGGTACCGTACTCCAAGAGGGGAACTACAGGTCTAGGGTACCGTACTCCCAGAGGGGAACTATAGGTCTAGGGTACCGTACTCCCAGAGGGGAACTACAGGTCTAGGGTACCGTACTCCAAGAGGGGAACTACAGGTCTAGGGTACCGTACTCCCAGAGGGGAACTACAGGTCTAGGGTGCCGTACTCTCAGAGGGGAACTACAGGTCTAGGGTACCGTACTCCCAGAGAGAAATTAAAGGTCTAGGGTACTGTACTCCCAGAGGGAAACTACAGGTCTAGGATACCGTACTCCAAGAGGGGAACTACAGGTCTAGGGTACCGTACTCCAAGAGGGGAACTACAGGTCTAGGGTACCGTACTCCGAGAGAGGAACTACAGGTCTAGGGTACCGTACTCCCAGAGAGAAACTAAAGGTCTAGGGTACTGTACTCCCAGAGGGAAACTACAGGTCTAGGGTACTGTACTCCGAGAGAGGAACTACAGGTCTAGGGTACCGTACTCCAAGAGGGGAATTACAGGTCTAGGGTACCGTACTCCCAGAGGGGAACTACTGGTCTCGGGTGCCGTACTCCCAGAGGGGAACTACTGGTCTAGGGTACCGTACTCTCAGAGGGGAACTATAGGTCTAGGGCACCGTACTCCCAGAGGGGAACTACAGGTCTGGGGTGCCGTACTCCCAGAATGGATCTACAGGTTTAGGGTGCCGTTCTCCCAGAGGGGAACTATAGGTCTAGGGCACCGTACTCCCAGAGGGGAACTACAGGTCCAGGGTGCAGTACTCCCAGAGTGGATCTACAGGTTTAGGGTGCCATACTCCCAGAGGGAAACTACAGGTCTAGGGTGCCGTTCTCCCAGAGGGGAACTATAGGTCTAGGATGCCGTACTCCCAGAGGGGAACTACAGGTCTAGGGTGCCGTACTCCCAGAGGGAAACTACAGGTCTAGGGTGCCGTTCTCCCAGATGTTCTAAGAAGCAAGATCGACAGACACCTAGTTTCCCATCAATTACATAATCCAGGTCCAGCTCCTGGACCACTATGACAAGGTCCTGGATAATTTGGCGGATAAACAAAATGGAGATGTAGTGTATACAGACTTTGCTAGATCCCTTGATAAGTGCGTCCACTGTGTAATAGCACACAAAATGTGAGACAAAGAATAACAGGAAAAGTTGGTAGATCTATCTATAACGTCCTAAGAAAGAAAACACAAAGAGTAGCAGTAAACAGAGTAAAATCTGAGGCGGCTACAGTGAAAAGCTCTGTTCCACAAATCACAGTACTCGCTCCCATCCTGTTTCTCATCCTCATAACTGACATAGAGATGTAAGGCATAGCTCTGTGTCTTCCTTTATGGATGACACCCAAATTGCCATGAGAGTGTCCACCATCGAAAATACTGCAAGACTCCAAGCGGTTATTAACTAAATCTTTAAAAAGGCCGCAGAAATATTATGAAATTCAGCGATGAGAAATTTCAACTACTCAGATATGGAAAAGTTGAGGAAATTAACATTTCATCAGGGTTTAAACAAATTCTAACCACACAATAAACCGATCAACTAATGTGAAGAACCTGGAAGTGATAATGTCAGAGGATCTCACCATCAAAGACCACAGCAATGCATCTACCTCATCTGCTAGAAAAATAGAAAAATAATAGAATGGATAATGAGAACCTTTAAAACTAGGGACCCTCAAGGCCATGATGATTTTCTTCAAATTGCTTGTTCTATCTAGGCTGGAATACACTTGTACACTAACTTCTCACTTCAAGGGAGGCGAAATTGCTGACCAGGAGAATGTATAGAGAACTTTCACGGCACACACAACTACGACAAAGCATCTAAACTACTGGGAACGGCTGAAGCCCCTTGATCTGTATTCCTTGGAACGCAGGCGAGAAAGATACATGATAATATACACTTGGAAAATCCCAGAGGAATTAGTACCAAACCTTTACACGAAAATCACTCCCTACGAAAGCAAAAGATTAGGCAGGAGATGCAACATTCTCCTAATGAGAAACAGGAGCGCCACGGGTACAATAAGAGACAACACAAAAATTGTCAGGGGCCCAAGACTGTTCAAGTGCCTCCCAACATTATAAGAGGGATTACCAAAAGACCCCTGGCTGTCTTCAGAAAGGCGCTGGGCAGACACCTAAAGTCAGTACCTGATCAGCTAGGTTGTGGTTCGTACGCCGGTGTACGTGTGGCCAGCAGTTGATCAGACCCTGATCCCCCACGAGGCCTGGTCTCAGACCGCACCGCGGGGACGGTGACCCTCGAAACCCTCTTCAGGTAAACTCCAGGTAAACAGTCAACACTCAACACAGCAAACAGTTAGCACTATCACCATGTTATTCAGATATATTTTATTAGTAGTACCGTTTATTTTTATAATATATATATATATATATATATATATATATATATATATATATATATATATATATATATATATATATATATATATATATATATATATATATATATATATAGTCAGCTGGATTTTTAGCCACGTCAGGGAAGGCTGGCATATATATTGTTTAGTTACAAAAATATTCTTGCCTCTATTAAGCAAGAGTCACAGACGGGTCTCAGTAGAAAAGGAAAAGATATTTTTGTACATCATTTACACTAACCAGTGGGGAACTCTCCTCTCCTCACTGAATGTTGCCTTTTCTGATGTTTAATTGGTAATATACAGGACTAGTGTAGTCTCGATATATTCACATACCCTGCCAACACTGTCAGTACTGGTAACACTAGCAACACAGCCAGAGTGTTGCTAGCAACTTAGCAACACACAAAATACCGTCATCACAATCAACACTTCAGTACATCCAGCAGTCATCACGTCACTGATATCTTGGCAACACAGTCATCCTTCTCACTTGAAACACTGTTAACACTTTCAATACGGCCAAAACAACCAATGTTTCCGTAACAGCCAACACTTCCAGCACGGCCAGTACTGGTAACACAGCCAACACTTCCAGCACGGCCAGTACTGGTAACACAGCCAACACTTCCAGCACGGCCAGTACTGGTAACACAGCCAACACTTCCAGCACGGCCAGTACTGGTAACACAGCCAACACTTCCAGCACGGCCAGTACTGGTAACACAGCCAACACTTCCAGCACGGCCAGTACTGGTAACACAGCCAACACTTCCAGCACGGCCAGTACTGGTAACACAGCCAACACTTCCAGCACGGCCAGTACTGGTAACACAGCCAACACTTCCAGCACGGCCAGTACTGGTAACACAGCCAACACTTCCAGCACGGCCAGTACTGGTAACACAGCCAACACTTCCAGCACGGCCAGTACTGGCAACACAGCCAACACTTCCAGCACGGCCAGTACTGGCAATACAGCCAACACTTCCAGCACGGCCAGTACTGGTAACACAGCCAACACTTCCAGCACGGCCAGTACTGGTAACACAGCCAACACTTCCAGCACGGCCAGTACTGGCAATACAGCCAACACTTCCAGCACGGCCAGTACTGGTAACACAGCCAACACTTCCAGCACGGCCAGTACTGGTAACACAGCCAACACTTCCAGCACGGCCAGTACTGGTAACACAGCCAACACTTCCAGCACGGCCAGTACTGGCAACACAGCCAACACTTCCAACACGGCCAGTACTGGCAACACAGCCAACACTTCCAGCACGGCCAGTACTGGCAACACAGCCAACACTTCCAGCACGGCCAGTACTGGTAACACAGCCAACACTTCCAGCACGGCCAGTACTGGTAACACAGCCAACACTTCCAGCACGGCCAGTACTGGTAACACAGCCAACACTTCCAGCACGGCCAGTACTGGCAATACAGCCAACACTTCCAGCACGGCCAGTACTGGTAACACAGCCAACACTTCCAGCACGGCCAGTACTGGTAACACAGCCAACACTTCCAGCACGGCCAGTACTGGTAACACAGCCAACACTTCCAGCACGGCCAGTACTGGCAACACAGCCAACACTTCCAACACGGCCAGTACTGGCAACACAGCCAACACTTCCAGCACGGCCAGTACTGGCAACACAGCCAACATTTCCAGCACGGCCAGTACTGGCAACACAGCCAACACTTCCAGCACAGCCAGTACTGGCAACACAGCCAACACTTCCATCACGGCCAGTACTGGCAACACAGCCAACACTTCCAGCACGGCCAGTACTGGCAACACAGCCAACACTTCCAGCACGGCCAGTACTGGCAACACAGCCAACACTTCCAGCACGGCCAGTACTGGCAACACAGCCAACACTTCCAGCACGGCCAGTACTGGTAACACAGGTTGTTAGGTAAGACACATATGCAACAGTTAGACAACTTTATTCCGAAACGTTTCGCCTACACAGTAGGCTTCTTCAGTCGAATACAGAAAGTAGGCAGGAACAGTAGAGATGTGAAGACGATGTAATCAGTCCATCACCCTACTACTACCCTGCACCTCTCCTTCCGACAGTATTTAAGCCTCCGCACTGTCGCTTGATCTTCAGATAGTTCCTGACTATGGAACTGAACTTCTCCAGGCCGAGGGACTGACAACCTCAAATTCTACGACTTTAAGGGTGATGGACTGATTACATCGTCTTCACATCTCTACTGTTCCTGCCTACTTTCTGTATTCGACTGAAGAAGCCTACTGTGTAGGCGAAACGTTTCGGAATAAAGTTGTCTAACTGTTGCATATGTGTCTTACCTAACAACCTGTCGGTATTGTATACCATTTTGATGTTCAACTGGTAACACAGCCAACATTTCCAGCACGGCCAGTACTAGCAACACAGCCAACACTTCCAACACAGCCAGTACTGGCAACACTGCTAACACTTCCAACACAGCCAATACTGGCAACACAGCAAACACTTCCAACACAGCCAGCACTGGCAACACAGTCAACACTTTCAACACAGCCAATACTGGCAACACAGCCAACACTTCCAACACAGCCAATACTGGCAACACAGCCAGCACTGGCAACACAGCCAACACTTCCAACACAGCCAATACTGGCAACACAGTCAACACTTCCAACACAGCCAATACTGGCAACACAGCCAGCACTGGCAACACAGCCAACACTTCCAATACAGCCAATACTGGAAACACAGCCAACACTTCCAACACAGCCAATACTGGCAACACAGCCAACACTTCCAACACAGCCAATACTGGCAACACAGCCAGCACTGGCAACACAGCCAACACTTCCAACACAGCCAATACTGGCAACACAGCCAACACTTTCAACACAGCCACTACTGGCAACACAGCCAACGCTTCCAACACAGCCAATACTGGCAACACAGCCAACACTTCCAACACAGCCAATGCTGGCAACACAGCCAACACTTCCAAAACAGCCAACACTTCCAACACAGCCAATACTGGCAGCACAGCCAATACTGGCAACACAGCCACCACTGGTAACACAGCCAACGCTTCCAACACAGCCAATACTGGCAATACAGCCAACACTTCCAACACAGCCAATACTGGCAACACAGCCAACACTTCCAAAACAGCCAACACTTCCAACACTGCCAATACTGACAACACAGACAACATTTCTAACACAGCCAATTCTGGCAACACAGCCAACACTGGCAATACAGCCAACACTTCCAGCACAGCCAATATTGGCAACACAACTAATACTGGCAACAAAACCAATACTGGCAACACAGCCAACACTTCCAACACAACCAATACTGGCAACACAACCAATACTGGCAACACAACCAATACTGGCAACACAACCAATACTGGCAATACAACCAATACTGGCAACACAGCCAACACTTCCAACACAACCAATACTGGCAACACAGCCAACACTTCCAACACAACCAATACTGGCAATACAACCAATACTGGCAATACAACCAATACTGGCAACACAGCCAACACTTCCAACACAACCAATACTGGCAACACAGCCAATACTGGCAACACAACCAATACTGGCAACACAACCGATACTGGCAACACACCCAATACTGGCAACACAGCCAATACTGGCAACACAACCAATACTGGCAACACAGCCAACATTTCCAACACAACCAATATTGACAACACAACCAATACTGGCAACACAACCAATACTGGCAACACAGCCAATACTGGCAACACAGCCAACACTTCCAACACAGCCAATACTGGCAACACAACCCATACTGGCAACACAACCAATACTGGCAACACAACCAATACTGGCAACACAACCAATACTGGCAACACAGCCAACACTTCCAACACAACCAATACTGGCAACACAACCAATACTGGCAACCCAGCCAATACTGGCAACACAGCTAAGACTGCTAGCAAGGCCAACACTGTCCACACAGCAACACATTACTAACATCCACCACAACACTCACTACCACCACAACACTCACTACCACCACAACACTCACTACCACCACAACACTCACTACCACCACAACACTCACTACCACCACAACACTCACTACCACCACAACACTCACTACCACCACAACACTCACTACCACCACAACACTCACTACCACCACAACACTCACTACCACTACAACACTCACTACCACCACAACACTCACTACCACCACAACACTCACTACCACCACAACACTCACTACCACCACAACACTCACTACCACCACAAAAGAGACAACGAACGAAAATTTCCGCCGGGTAAAAGAGAATTTTTTTTAGGCCACTCTGAAGCTGCCATTTCAAAACTTAATACAATAATATTTCAGTGTTTTTGCAACAGCTGTCGTTATTAAAGACAGAAATAAATTAACTAATTGGTGCACCAATACAGAGTTTGCCTTAATGGACGGTCTTCTGGTCGAGGTTTATCGGATAAATCTAATTAAGTCTTACAATAGGCCCAGGAGGAACGGTTCATTATGGATCTACCGCCTCAGTACTTTACCTAGCGGCTGTTTAATTAGGTTCATTATTAGGCCTCAACGCTGCTGGTCATATGACTTGTTGCAGTGATCCCTCCAGCACTGGAAACAATGCATGTGTGAGGTTCTTGAAATAGTTCTATTGAGTTCTTACAGCGTGTAATGTTGATAAGGTACATGTGCAACAGTTAGGTATCTTGAATCCGAATTTTTTACCCTACACAGTAAGCTTCCTCAGTGTTGAACAGAGGAGGCAGCAGAAACTACCTTGTCGGTACTGTACACCTTTCCCACATCCAGTGTATGTTATGTTGACTGTTTCAACATTGTAATAAAGTTGGTAGAATTACCGACAATATGTAAAGTAAAAGGACACAAGTGCAACTAATGTGACATTTATTGTGGCAACGTTTCGCTCTCCAGGAGCTTTATCAAGCCATTGATAAAGCTCCTGGAGAGCGAAACGTTGCCACAATAAATGTCACATTAGTTGCACTTGTGTCCTTTTACTGTTTCAACATTGCTCCGTGAGTATATGTATTCTTGTGAATGTGTGTATATGCACCTGTGTGTATGAATGTACATATATAAATGTGTATGTATACGTGTGCATATATATTTTTGAGTGTGTATGCATTCGTATGTTTGTGCCCCTACATGTGTATGCACACACCTATTTGTACTCACCTATCTAAAGTAACAAGGGTTGCGGCACCGCTTCTGGCTTTGTCTCTTCTCTGGCTGTCACTGCTGGCTGCGTGACCCCTATTGTGAAGGCTTACTCAGCCCTGTAACAACTTCAGACAGTATTACCAAGGCTGGCTCCTCCTCAGTAAAATTAATGAATAGAAAAATAAATAATAACAGACAAACATAAACACTTTATTATATAGAAAATATAAAATATAAAACACTTAAATATGAAATATTAATCCTATATTAAAGAAAATGAAAAATGAAAAATATAAATGATAACTGAATTCAACGCTAATATAAAACTTGGGTGTCTGGTGTTGGTGACACTGTGTTGTTGAAATCGTAGCCGTTGCCGATGATGGGGAGGAGGGTCCCAGGTGTTGGTTACAACCCACTGGCTAGTTCTTCACAGTATAGCCTTGAGTATTCTATCCCGATGACAGGAAAGCAGGTTCTTTACCGCTGTAATGATGAGGGGTTATGTCCTGCAATTTCATACAGGTGCACAGGTAATTAAATCCAAAAAGAGGAAGTCTCAGGACGTTAGTCCATCTCCATCAGTTCTACTCGTTGATTGGCAGGTGACCCTCTCTGTCATCCAAGCTGGAAAGATAAACAGGTTACCCACTGCTTAAGAAATCACTCTCCATGATAAGTACAATACCCAAAAGATGTGGTGATTATTACAACAGTCAACTTAGAGCAAGACTGAAAGGACTAAGTTTATTATTGGTCAAAAGTGAAGCTTTTAATCAATAAATCCACTAGAATACAAGGCAGGAATGAACTTACAGTAGTGCTGGGAGCTGTGAGTCTAGTGATTACTGTTTGGACCGGAGCCCCACACGTCACCTTTCGGGGGGGGGGAAAAGGAGGGGAAGGGATAGCGGGAGCTAGACTGACCCTACCTTAACAAGCAGCCGGCAGTCAAACTATCACTTTTGGGGTGGGGGAAAAAAGGCGGGAATAGCCAGAGCTTGACTTACCCTACCTTAACAAGTAGCTGGCAATGAAACTCACTTTCGGGGAGGGGGAAAAAAGGCGGGAATAGCGGGAGCTTGACTTACGCTATCTTAACAAGTAGCCGGCAATGAAACTATTGTTACTATATACTCCCTCACTATTCCTATCTATTGAACTTTTCCCTCACACTCCCCCATACCAAGACTTATAGTCAAGGAGTATAAGAAGAATAGGCGAGGAAAAATTTCTAACATATGGAAGTCGCGTAAGGCAAGAAATCTTCTACTGACTGTCACGACTTAACAAGTCAGAGAAATAAATTGATGAATCATTGATATACACAATATGGAACTTAAAAGCCTGGAGTGCCAATGTCCACCTCAAGAAGCGACTGTTGGTTCCCCTAAAAGTTTCTAGGTATATCAAAGGTTTTTGGTCCGTTTCTAAAATGAATTCTTTTCCCAGCAAATAAAATTTAAGTTTTGAGATACCCCACACAAGGGCCAAACATTCCTTTTCTATGGTGGAGTATCTCGTTTCTGCGGGAAGGAGTTTCCAGCTTAGGAAGCATACAGGGAAGGGAGTACCATCATGGTATTGTAGTAGCACCGCACCTAAGCCAGTATTGGAGGCATCAGTTCTTAAACAAAATGTTTTATTAATATCTGGAATCTTAAGTATAGGGTCTTTCGAAAAGATACTTTTAATCTCATTAAACTTTTCCCGAGCTACGTCAGAAAGTTCAAGAGGTTCCTTCACAGACTTTTTAAGGAAGTCGGATAAGATGCCTGTAAGATCAGTAAGGTTCGGGATAAACCGTGCATAAAAATTTACAGAACCAAGAAAGCTATGCATGAGCTTCTTGGTTTTGGGGAATTTAAATTCTAATAAAGCTTTGATCTTACTGGGGAGAGGATGCAGAGAGTTATTAGAAAGTATCAGTCCAAGATATCTAATCTTGTTATACCCAAGGAAGCATTTCTTCGGCTTGGCAGTGAGGCCATGTGAGCGTAACCTACGCAAAACTGATGTTAATGTTTGGATATGTTCTCCCCACGTGGATGTCATTACGTAAATGTTATCAAAATAAACTGAAACATTTGGCATATTACCCAAGACCTTTCTCATCAGTCTCACGTAGGTAGCAAAGGCAGTTACCAAACCGAAGGGCATAGTTCAATACTGCATCAGTCCTTGGTGGGTAGGAAAAGCGGTGTACTGCTTAGAAGAAGGATCTAACATTACTTGATGATATGCATGCGCAATATCAATCTCTGAAAACAAGGAAGCGTCATCAAATTTGTGTAGATCGCTATCTATTAAGGGCATAGGCTCAGCATCCCACCGAGTTATAGCATTAAGGCCTCTGAAGTCAATAGCAAGTCTATATGAATTATCCTCCTTCTTAATTAACCATGACTGCTGGTGAGCAATATGCAGATACTGAAGGTTCAATGATCTTTAGTTTTAATAATTTGTCTACCTCTCGGTCAAATGCATCCCTAAGGTGAACTGGAACTGGGTATAATTTTCGTTTGATAGGATTGTCCGTCACTAAGTCAATCTTATGGACTACCGTGGAGGTAACACCTGGAATATCCGTAAAGACGTCTGAAAAGTTACTCACACATTGAAGTAGTTCATGTCTCTTATGGTCATCCAAAGATTCATTAATATTAATGTTGGTTGCGTCCAAGTGGTCAAGAGTCACCAAGTCATGTAGTTCTTCATCATAGTCTAAGTTAGAGGTGTCAATTACGCACACTTTACATTCTTGAGTTGTCGTACCAAGTTCGTGTGGAAAAACTAAGTCGAAGTTATTAAGGCAGTTAACCGAATTTCTTCGGTAATATTTCTTAAGGATGTTGATATGATAAAGCTTAGGTTTCCCCTTGACTTCTATGAGGTAGTCAACTTTCCCACAAATTTTTAATACTTTATATGGACCTTTCCATGCTACTAATAATTTATTTGACTAGATCGGCAAAAGTACAAGAACATCATCTCCTACTTTAAAACTTCTCCTCTGACTTTTGGAATCAAAATAGGTTTTGTACTGGTCCATTGACAAGCTTAGGTTTTTCGAAACTATGTCAGAGGTCTCCTCAAGTTTGGATCTAAGGTCAAGGAGAAACTGGTAAGAAGACTGAACCTCAGCACTCACCTCCTCATTAGTCCATAAGTCATGAAGGATGGACAGTGGACCTCTGGCCTGTCTACCATAGAGAAGTTCAAAAGGTGAAAACCCCAAAGAGTCACTGGGAACTTCCCTCATGGCAAACAAAGCACAGGGTAGGTAACGATGCCACTCCTTAGGTTTAAGGGAGCAAAGTTTCCTTAAAATGGACTTGAGAATCGAATGCTGGCGCTCAATCCTCCCATTACAGCTGGGATGATAGGGTGTGGTGAAGAGAGGCTTCACTCCCAGAAGTTGGTATAGATGTTGCATTAAGTCAGATGTGAATTGTGTCCCACGGTCAGACAAAATTTCTCTAGGGATGCCCACTCTGGAGGAGATGGACAAAAGGGCTTCAGCCACCTCTGTAGTGGTTATGGTCTTTAAGGGTATGGCTTCAGGGAAACTCGAAGCATAATCAACTAATGTTATTATATATCTATGTCCCCCAGATGAAAGGGGAGATAAAGGACCAACGATGTCAATAGCTACCTTTCAAAAGGTACCGTAAAGACTGGCATTTTGACCATAGGTACTCGCCTGGTACCTCGGGAGGATGACAGTTGGCAAACTTTACACGATCTACAATAGGTAGTGACATCTGAGGACATTTTTGGCCAAAAATAGGTTTCCCTAATTTTATTTAAGGTTTTACGATGCGAGAAATGTCCGGCCACTGGCAGGTCATGAGCCATTTTAAGAACAGTCTCTCTGCAATGACTTGGAACAACTAAGATGGAATAGTCTATCTCATCTGAATTTAATTTGAATACTGACTTGTACAAGATACCTTTTATATATTCAAATTTACATGAAAAGTTTTTGTTTAGCGGCATTATGGCAATTCTGAAAAGAAGGGCAATTACGTTGTAAATTGACAAAGGAGTCCTTCGATATGTCTAAAGGCTTAAAGTCAGGGAAAATCAAAGGATGGACAGTAGGAGAAGCCTGGGCTTTGGTCTGAGCCCTAGTCAAGACATTTATGGTATCGGAGGTGATACTTCACTTTCATCTAACAAGTGAACCGGTGATCCTACTACCTCGCTTTCAAGAGTAGCATCACTGGTTTTTAATCCCACATGAATCTCACGAGACATTGTCTCATCTGAACTTTCGAGGGGCTTCTCTGACTCTACAGGAAGAGGATCTGAAACACTTATGTCCATCTTTGGTGATGAAAGGTCAACCTCAGAAGGAAGAATGGCACCTTTTACATTACCTATTAGTACGGAGCAAGAAGTGATGGGAGCTAGTACGGCTTCAGACCAACCTGTGATCCATTTAGACCTAATGTAACAATGGATGGTAGGAAAAGTGTCTGTACGGCCCAAGTAGTCTGAAAGTATAGCAGAGGAATGAGTTTCTTTAAGGTTAGGGAACAGCTTATCAGAAATGACTATACATGTGCATCCAGTGTATCGTAAAATGGTAGATACATTAAGTCCATTAACTGTTCCTGAACAGAAGGGTGCTTGGTCATTACAGTCTTTAAAACATCTTCCAACTTTTTGGACCTTCTTAGAAGGGCAATCTGGACGTTTATGTCTCTTAACACCACACAAATGACGAACAGGAATAAAAGAAGTCATTTTACTTTCCACTAGAGGCTTTGATTTCTTAAGGTCTGATGAACCCTTGCTCTTAGGGTTCGATCCCTTTAGGTCTTCATAGGAATTGTGAACCTCAGCATACAGGTCAGCAGCCTCAGCAACTTCCTCAGCTTTAATCAGGTTACGTTCTCTGATGAATGTTCGTATCTGATGGGGAAGAGCTGTCAGGAACTGGACAGCAACCATGAAGTCTCTAAGAGATTCATAACTGCGACCAATTCCTGAACTCTCTATCCAAAAGTCGAACAAACGAAAGAGTGTTACCTGTAACTGCTGAAAGTTCTGGCCAGGCTGTAAGGTGGCATACCTGAAATCTTTCCTGTAAGAATTAGTGTTTTTTTGATATGCTTTAAGGATTGCCTTCTTCAGTAGGTTATAATTACATATGATATCCTGCGACAAAGTTGCATAAATATTCAAGGCTGTACCAGAAAATAACATTCCTAACCTGGTAGCCCAGGTGTCAGCAGGCAATTCACAGAGGGTAGCGGTATTTTCAAACCTGATAATGTATGAAGTTGTCTTCTCCCTCTGTGAAGGGAGGTAAATTAGGTGTTGGAGTATGTGCACTGACTGCACGTTGTTCCATTACTCCTTCCTCTAATTGTTGTTGAGTAAAAGTTAACTTTTTATTCTCTAATTCAAGGCGAGATTTTTCGAGCTCGCGATCCTTTTCTCTCTCTATTAACTCAAGTTCTCTAGCTTTTTCCTCAACTTCTCTATCCTTTGCTCTTTCCTCAAGTTCTCTTATTTTAGCCTGTTCCTCACGTATTTTAGCCTGTTCCTCACGTTCTCTAGCTCTTTCTTCACGATCAAGTCTATCACACTCCTTTTTGTCTTCTCTTTCTCTTTCTAACTGTCTTTCTTGGATTTCTCTCTCAATTCTCTCTCTCTCCTTTTTCTCCTGCCTTTCAAGGTTCTCTTTCTCCTTTTTCTCTTCTCTTTCGATTCTCTCTCTCTCCTTTTTCTCTTCTCTTTCCCTTTCTAACTGTCTCTCTTCTCTCTCAATTCTCTCTTTCAAGTCATTCCTGGATCTTAGCACTAATGAAAGATTCTAAATTTTTCCCTGTTATTCCTAACTTACTTCCAGCATTCATCCAAAACTGGTATTCCTCCATGCATGCAAGAATAACTTAAACTATCAGGGGAAATGAAACAGGTATTAAAGAAAACGGAGGGTTCAATTCCTGCTCTGCTCAAACTGTAAATAAACCAGAGGGCTCGATCCCTGGTTCAATTAAACAATATGTATTAATTAAAACGAAGGGTTCTATGCCGGCTCCGAGCAAACAGTAAGTAGAATGGGGTCACTTGACCATCCAATCTTCTCCCCAACAAATCAAGAGTGTCCTATGACAGTTCCCTTGATATAATAAAGAGCTCAATGAAACAAATTGTTACTGGAAAATCTCGGGTCCCTAGAGTCTAATCCTCCAAAGTGTTTCAAGCTCACTCAAAAATAGATGGCAGAATTAACTAGTATTCCTGCCTTGACTTGACTTACAATAAATTGAGACCATAACAATCACCAAATCTTTTAAATACCTGTATTGTAGTCCTACCATAGAGAATTACTCAAGGCCGGTGGTAACCGTCTGTGGTATGCGGCATTAAAGTTCCAATGGTAGATTCGAGATGGAGTTGAATCTTGATTCAGTCGAGTTGATCCTGGCAAGGTCGCCACTTGTGAAGGCTTACTCAGCCCTGTAACAACTTCAGACAGTATTACCAAGGCTGGCTCCTCCTCAGGAAAATTAATGAATAGAAAAATAAATAATAACAGACAAACATAAACACTTTATTATATAGAAAATATAAAATATAAAACACTTAAATATGAAATATTAATCCTACATTAAAGAAAATGAAAAATGAAAAATATAAATGATAACTGAATTCAACGCTAATATAAAACTTGGGTGTCTGGTGTTGGTGACACTGCATGTTGTTGAAGTCGTAGCCGTTGCCGATGATGGGGGGGGGGTCGTAGGTGTTGGTTACAACCCACTGGCTAGTTCTTCACAGTATAGCCTTGAGTATTCTATCCCGATGACAGGAAAGCAGGTTCTTTACTGCTGTAATGATGAGGGGTTACGTCCTGCAATTTCATACAGGTGCACAGGTAATTAAATCCAAAAAGGGGAAGTCTCAGGACGTCAGTCCATCTCCATCAGTTCTACTCGTTGATTGGCAGGTGACCCTCTCTGTCATCCAAGCTGGAAAGATAGACAGGTTACCCACTGCTTAAGAAATCACTCTCCATGATAAGTACAATACCCAAAAGATGTGGTGATTATTACAACAGTCAACTTAGAGCAAGACTGAAAGGACTGAGTTTATTATTGGTCAAAAGTGAAGCTTTTAACCAATAAATCCACTAGAATACAAGGCAGGAATGTACTTACAGTAGTGCTGGGAGCTGTGAGTCTAGTGATTACTGTTTGGACCGGAGCCCCACACGTCACCTTTCGGGGGGGGGGGAAGAAGGAGGGGAAGGGATAGCGGGAGCTAGACTGACCCTACCTTAACAAGCAGCCGGCAGTCAAACTATCACTTTCGGGGTGGGGGAAAAAAGGCGGGAATAGCTGGAGCTTGACTTACCCTACCTTAACAAGTAGCCGGCAATGAAACTATTGTTACTATATACTCCCTCGCTACTCCTATCTATTGAACTTTTCCCCTCACACCTATCATACCTTGTTTTAAAGTTATGTATGGATTCAGCTTCATCCACCCCAGTATCAAGGTCGTTCCACCTCCTGACCACAAGTATTTCCTCTCATTCCTCTGACTTATCTTCGTTTTTAACTTTTAGCTGTACCCTCGTGTAACTGTGCCCTCGCGTACCTGTGGCCTCATGTACCTGTGCCCTTATGCACCCGTGCCCTCGTGTACCTTAACTTCCAGCTGTGTTTTCGTGTACCAGAGTGAGTCAGATTCACATTGGCTTCGCTGTTTATTTCTCTCTACATTTTGAACGTTGCAATCGTGTCACCAGTGGTTCTTCTGTCCTCTAGTGTAGTCAGGTCCATCTCCTCTAGTCTCTCCTCATACCTTACACTCTTCAGTTCTGGGACTTGTCTAGTAGCAGGCTTCTTGACAAGCTTCATAAGATGTGGGTTCCATTCTGGCGCCACATACTCTAAGATGGGCCTGACATATGTAGTGTATAGTAACGATAATTCCTCGTTGATGCAGGGAGGATTGCAGTTTTTGTCCCCCGAGTCTGTACATTATTTTAAGACTTCTTTAACTTTCAGTTTTCTTAATTATGCAACTTGTTTATATCCATTTGAAGCCTTTCCAGGTTTGTTCCTGTTTGTATTCTCCTCAAAAGTTTAGCATCAAATACGAATAGGATACTTCGATTTTTTCCACAAGCAACAGCATTGGTCTAAGTACTTACCTTTGTGGAACCCCACCTGTTACACTCGCCCATCTCGACACCACCTCCCAAACAATAACTAGTTGTTTTCTTCCTGTTAACCATCACTGACCCACTGAAGTGGGTCAGTGATGGTTAACAAATGGGCAAATATGCACTTAAATTTTACTCTTCCGTGTCACCTATTGAGGACTCGTCTTTCTTGAACATTGGAAGCTACCAACGGTTTTAATTACTTAGAACATACTAAGTGTCCCAGGAATCTTCCCCTTTTAAAACGATAAAAAAAAGTTGAAAACTTGGAGAGACTTTATGAGGTCTTCTCGTGTTATGAGCGATATAAAAAGAAAAAGTTTAAGAAAGCAAATTCTGGAAACCACTCAAAAGTTTGTCTTTGGGGATACGTAATTATTAGTCAGATTCGTCGAGATATCAAACATACATCGCATCAAACATTTTAATGCTTATGGTATTGCCCGCGGCCGTTGCCGCATCCAGACACTGGTGTTTACCTGGAGTTTACCTGGAGAGAGTTCCGGGGGTCAACGCCCCCGCGGCCCGGTCTGAGACCAGGCCTCCTGGTGGATCAGAGCCTCATCAACCAGGCTGTTGCTGCTGGCTGCACGCAAACCAACGTACGAGCCACAGCCCGGCTGATCCGGAACTGACTTTAGGTGCTTGTCCAGTGCCAGCTTGAAGACTGCCAGGGGTCTGTTGGTAATCCCCCTTATGTGTGCTGGGAGGCAGTTGAACAGTCTCGGGCCCCTGACACTTATTGTATGGTCTCTTAACGTGCTAGTGACACCTCTGCTTTTCATTGGGGGGATGGTGCATCGTCTGCCAAGTCTTTTGCTTTCGTAGTGAGTGATTTTCGTGTGCAAGTTCGGTACTAGTCCCTCTAGGATTTTCCAGGTGTATATAATCATGTATCTTTCCCTCCTGCGTTCCAGGGAATACAGGTTTAGGAACCTCAAGCGCTCCCAGTAATTGAGGTGTTTTATCTCCGTTATGCGCGCCGTGAAAGTTCTCTGTACATTTTCTAGGTGTTAGTGGAAACTCTAAATAACATTCACGATTAACGTCTGGACACTGGCGATGCTAGAAAGACTAGACCACCTTAAAATGCATATCCAGACACTAGTACTGCTGTGAGGTCTGGATCATCTTGAGGACACCCATCCCGACACTGGTGTTGCTGTGAGGTCTGGATCATCTTGAGGACACCCATACAGACACTGGTGTTGCTAGGAGGCTGGACCATCTAGAGGACACCCACCCAGACAATGGTGTTGCTGGTAGTCTTGACCATCTAGAGGACATCCATCCAGACACTGGTGTTGCTGGTAGTCTGGACCATCTAGAGGACACCCATCCAGACACTGGTATTGCTGGGAGTCTGGACCATCTAGAGGACACCCATCTAGACACTGGTGTTGCTGGGAGTCTGGACCATCTAGAGGACACCCATCAAGACATTAGTGTTGCTGGAAGTCTGGACCATTTAGAGGACACCCATCCAGACACTGGTGTTCCTGGAAGTCTGGACCATCTAGAGGACACCCATCCAGACACTGGTGTTGCTAGGAGTCTGGACCATCTAGAGGGCACCCATCTAGACACTGGTGTTGCTGGAAGTCTAGACCATCTAGAGGACACCCATCTAGACACTGGTGTTGCTGAGAGTCTGGACCATCTAGAGGGCACCCATCCAGACACTGGTGATGCTGGGAGTCTGGACCATCTAGAGGACACCCATCCAGACACTGGTGATGCTGGGAGTCTGGACCATCTAGAGGACACCCATCCAGACACTGGTGATGCTGGGAGTCTGGACCATCTAGAGGACACCCATCCAGACACTGGTGATGCTGGGAGTCTGGACCATCTAGAGGACACCCATCCAGACACTGGTGTTGCTGGGAGTCTGGACCATCTAGAGGACACCCATCCAGACACTGGTGTTGCTGGGAGTCTGGACCATCTAGAGGACACCCATCCAGACACTGGTGTTGCTTGGAGTCTGGACCATCTAGAGGACACCCATACAGACACTGGTGTTGCTGGGAGTCTGGACCATCTAGAGGACACCCATCCAGACACTGGTGTTGCTGGGAGTCTGGACCATCTAGAGGACACCCATCCAGACACTGGTGTTGCTTGGAGTCTGGACCATCTAGAGGACACCCATACAGACACTGGTGTTGCTGGGAGTCTGGACCATCTAGAGGACACCCATCCAGACACTGGTGTTGCTGGGAGTCTGGACCATCTAGAGGACACCCATCCAGACACTGGTGTTGCTGGGAGTCTGGACCATCTAGAGGACACCCATCCAGACACTGGTGTTGCTGGGAGTCTGGACCATCTAGAGGACACCCATCCAGACACTGGTGTTGCTGGGAGTCTGGACCATCTAGAGGACACCCATCCAGACACTGGTGTTGCTGGGAGTCTGAACCATCTAGAGGACACCCATCCAGACACTGGTGTTGCTTGTAGTCTGGACCATCTAGAGGACACCCATCCAGACACTGGTGTTGCTGGGAGTCTGGACCATCTAGAGGACACCCATCCAGACACTGGTGTTGCTGGGAGTCTGGACCATCTAGAGGACACCCATCCAGACACTGGTGATGCTGGGAGTCTGGACCATCTAGAGGACACCCATCCAGACACTGGTGTTGCTAGGAGTCTGGACCATCTAGAGGGCACCCATCTAGACACTGGTGTTGCTGGAAGTCTAGACCATCTAGAGGACACCCATCTAGACACTGGTGTTGCTGAGAGTCTGGACCATCTAGAGGGCACCCATCCAGACACTGGTGATGATGGGAGTCTGGACCATCTAGAGGACACCCATCCAGACACTGGTGATGCTGGGAGTCTGGACCATCTAGAGGACACCCATCCAGACACTGGTGATGCTGGGAGTCTGGACCATCTAGAGGACACCCATCCAGACACTGGTGATGCTGGGAGTCTGGACCATCTAGAGGACACCCATCCAGACACTGGTGTTGCTGGGAGTCTGGACCATCTAGAGGACACCCATCCAGACACTGGAGTTGCTGGGAGTCTGGACCATCTAGAGGACACCCATCCAGACACTGGTGTTGCTTGGAGTCTGGACCATCTAGAGGACACCCATACAGACACTGGTGTTGCTGGGAGTCTGGACCATCTAGAGGACACCCATCCAGACACTGGTGTTGCTGGGAGTCTGGACCATCTAGAGGACACCCATCCAGACACTGGTGTTGCTTGGAGTCTGGACCATCTAGAGGACACCCATACAGACACTGGTGTTGCTGGGAGTCTGGACCATCTAGAGGACACCCATCCAGACACTGGTGTTGCTGGGAGTCTGGACCATCTAGAGGACACCCATCCAGACACTGGTGTTGCTGGGAGTCTGGACCATCTAGAGGACACCCATCCAGACACTGGTGTTGCTGGGAGTCTGGACCATCTAGAGGACACCCATCCAGACACTGGTGTTGCTGGGAGTCTGGACCATCTAGAGGACACCCATCCAGACACTGGTGTTGCTGGGAGTCTGAACCATCTAGAGGACACCCATCCAGACACTGGTGTTGCTTGTAGTCTGGACCATCTAGAGGACACCCATCCAGACACTGGTGTTGCTGGGAGTCTGGACCATCTAGAGGACACCCATCCAGACACTGGTGTTGCTGGGAGTCTGGACCATCTAGAGGACACCCATCCAGACACTGGTGATGCTGGGAGTCTGGACCATCTAGAGGACACCCATCCAGACACTGGTGTTGCTGGGAGTCTGGACCATCTAGAGGACACCCATCCAGACACTGGTGTTGCTGGAAGTCTGGACCATCTAGAGGACACCCATCCAGACATTGGTGATGCTGGGAGTCTGGACCATCTAGAGGACACCCATCCAGACACTGGTGTTGCTGGGAGTCTGGACCATCTAGAGGACACCCATCCAGACACTGGTGTTGCTGGGAGTCTGGACCATCTAGAGGACACCCATCCAGACACTGGTGTTGCTGGGAGTCTGGACCATGTAGAGGACACCCATCCAGACACTGGTGATGCTGGGAGTCTGGACCATCTAGAGGACACCCATCCAGACACTGGTGATGCTGGGAGTCTGGACCATCTAGAGGACACCCATCCAGACACTGGTGTTGCTTGGAGTCTGGACCATCTAGAGGACACCCATCCAGACTCTGGTGTTGCTGGGAGTCTCGACCATCTAGAGGACACCCATCCAGACACTGGTGTTGCTTGGAGTCTGGACCATCTAGAGGACACCCATCCAGACACTGGTGTTGCTGGGAGTCTGGACCATCTAGAGGACACCCATCCAGACACTGGTGTTGCTGGGAGTCTTGACCATCTAGAGGACACCCATCCAGACACTGGTGTTGCTGAGAGTCTGGACCATCTAGTGGACACCCATCCAGACACTGGTGTTGCTGGGAGTCTGGACCATCTAGAGGACACCCATCCAGACACTGGTGTTGCTGGGAGTCTGGACCATCTAGAGGACACCCATCCAGACACTGGTGTTGCTGGGAGTCTAGACCATCTAGAGGACACCCATACAGACACTGGTGTTGCTGGGAGTCTGGACCATCTAGAGGACACCCATCCAGACACTGGTGTTGCTGGGAGTCTGGAACATCTAGAGGACACCCATCCAGACACTGGTGTTGCTGGGAGTCTGGACCATCTAGAGGACACCCATCCAGACACTGGTGATGCTGGGAGTCTGGACCATCTAGAGGACACCCATCCAGACACTGGTGTTGCTGGGAGTCTGGACCATCTAGAGGACACCCATCCAGACACTGGTGTTGCTGGAAGTCTGGACCATCTAGAGGACACCCATCCAGACACTGGTGATGCTGGGAGTCTGGACCATCTAGAGGACACTCATCCAGACACTGGTGTTGCTGGGAGTCTGGACCATCTAGAGGACACCCATCCAGACACTTGTGTTGCTGGGATTCTGGACCATCTAGAGGACACCCATCCAGACACTGGTGTTGCTGGAGTCTGGACCATCTAGAGGACACCCATCCAGACACTGGTGATGCTGGGAGTCTGGACCATCTAGAGGACACCCATCCAGACACTGGTGATGCTGGGAGTCTGGACCATCTAGAGGACACCCATCCAGACACTGGTGTTGCTTGGAGTCTGGACCATCTAGAGGACACCCTTCCAGACACTGGTGTTGCTGGGAGTCTGGACCATCTAGAGGACACCCATCCAGACACTGGTGTTGCTGGGAGTCTGGACCATCTAGAGGACACCCATCCAGACACTGGTGATGCTGGGAGTCTGGACCATCTAGAGGACACCCATCCAGACACTGGTGTTGCTGGGAGTCTGGACCATCTAGAGGACACCCATCCAGACACTGGTGATGCTGGGAGTCTGGACCATCTAGAGGACACCCATCCAGACACTAGTGATGCTGGGAGTCTGGACCATCTAGAGGACACCCATCCAGACACTGGTGATGCTGGGAGTCTGGACCATCTAGAAGACACCCATCCAGACACTGGTGATGCTGGGAGTCTGGACCATCTAGAGGACACCCATCCAGACACTGGTGTTGCTGGGAGTCTGGACCATCTAGAGGACACCCATCCAGACACTGGTGTTGCTGGGAGTCTGGACCATCTAGAGGACACCCATCCAGACACTGGTGTTGCTGGGAGTCTGGACCATCTAGAGGACACCCATCCAGACACTGGTGTTGCTGGGAGTCTAGACCATCTAGAGGACACCCATACAGACACTGTTGTTGCTGGAAGTCTGGACCATCTAGAGGACACCCATCCAGACACTGGTGATGCTGGGAGTCTGGACCATCTAGAGGACACCCATCCAGACACTGGTGATGCTGGGAGTCTGGACCATCTAGAGGACACCCATCCAGACACTGGTGTTGCTTGGAGTCTGGACCATCTAGAGGACACCCTTCCAGACACTGGTGTTGCTGGGAGTCTGGACCATCTAGAGGACACCCATCCAGACACTGGTGTTGCTGGGAGTCTGGACCATCTAGAGGACACCCATCCAGACACTGGTGATGCTGGGAGTCTGGACCATCTAGAGGACACCCATCCAGACACTGGTGTTGCTGGGAGTCTGGACCATCTAGAGGACACCCATCCAGACACTGGTGATGCTGGGAGTCTGGACCATCTAGAGGACACCCATCCAGACACTAGTGATGCTGGGAGTCTGGACCATCTAGAGGACACCCATCCAGAGACTGGTGATGCTGGGAGTCTGGACCATCTAGAAGACACCCATCCAGACACTGGTGATGCTGGGAGTCTGGACCATCTAGAGGACACCCATCCAGACACTGGTGTTGCTGGGAGTCTGGACCATCTAGAGGACACCCATCCAGACACTGGTGTTGCTGGGAGTCTGGACCATCTAGAGGACACCCATCCAGACACTGGTGTTGCTGGGAGTCTGGACCATCTAGAGGACACCCATCCAGACACTGGTGTTGCTGGGAGTCTAGACCATCTAGAGGACACCCATACAGACACTGTTGTTGCTGGAAGTCTGGACCATCTAGAGGACACCCATCCAGACACTGGTGTTGCTGGGAGTCTGGACCATCTAGAGGACACCCATCCAGACACTGGTGTTGCTGGGAGTCTGGACCATCTAGAGGACACCCATCCAGACACTGGTGTTGCTGGGAGTCTGAACCATCTAGAGGACACCCATCCAGACACTGGTGTTGCTGGGAGTCTGGACCATCTAGAGGACACCCATCCAGACACTGGTGTTGCTGGGAGTCTGAACCATCTAGAGGACACCCATCCAGATACTGGTGATGCTGGGAGTCTGGACCATCTAGAGGACACCCATCCAGACACTGGTGATGCTGGGAGTCTGGACCATCTAGAGGACACCCATCCAGACACTGGTGTTGCTGGGAGTCTGAACCATCTAGAGGACACCCATCCAGACACTGGTGATGCTGGGAGTCTGGACCATCTAGAGAACACCCATCCAGACACTGGTGATGCTGGGAGTCTGGACCATCTAGAGGACACCCATCCAGACACTGGTGTTGCTGGGAGTCTGGACCATCTAGAGGACACCCATCCAGACACTGGTGTTGCTGGGAGTCTGGACCATCTAGAGGACACCCATCCAGACACTGGTGTTGCTGGGAGTCTGGACCATCTAGAGGACACCCATCCAGACACTGGTGTTGCTGGGAGTCTGGACCATCTAGAGGACACCCATCCAGACACTGGTGTTGCTGGGAGTCTGGACCATCTAGAGGACACCCATCCAGACACTGGTGTTGCTGGGAGTCTGGACCATCTAGAGGACACCCATCCAGACACTGGTGTTGCTGGGAGTCTGGACCATCTAGAGGACACCCATCCAGACACTGGTGTTGCTGGGAGTCTGGACCATCTAGAGGACACCCATGAAGAAAGTTATAGCTTCATAAAATCTTCTCTGTTTACATACTGTTTTTGAGGTATACACATCGGTGTTTATATTTTGCACCCTCAATATTATTCTAAAGTCTGTGAATATATTTACATTCTTTCTGGACATCTGATATATATCTTTTTTTCTGTTTACTGGAACTCTTCAAAAATTTCTCAGATCAATGCAAAAATACTTTACTGTGACCTCTAGAAGGTCCTCAACTGTTGTGTCGATCATGATTAAAGGAATTGTGTCTTCCAATCCACTTCACATCAAACAACAAAACTTCCCATTCTCAAGGTCTTGTATGATATTTTCGGGAATGTTTACCATACCCACATGAATATCACACACACACACATACACACACACACACACACACTCACACACACACACACACACACACACACACACACACACACACACACACACACACACACACATATATATATATATATATATATATATATATATATATATATATATATATATATATCATTAACAGAACTTCAGCTAGGCAGCATTCGATCCTGCATCACCATGCCCAACCCTGTGGGAACAGGAAGGATACACATCTAGTGGGTACACATCTAGTGGGTACACATCTAGTGGGTACACATCTAGTGGGTACACAACTAGTGGGTACACATCAGGGAAAACATCAACATATCTGTACCACTTAGCTCTATTGGGAATAATATTTTTAAGCGGTATTGTGTTAAAATATTCGATGAACAAACTACCAAGGACAGGGGAGAGAGGTTTTCCCATTCCCATACCAAACTTCTGAGTGTAAAACTTGTCATTAAACAGAAACTTTACATCAACAGTGCAAAGTTTAATAAGTTCAGTGATAATAGGAAACTTAATAGATAGGAAACTTAATAAATCATCAATGGGAACTTTTGTAAACAGTATCAAAAGTGAATATATTATAATAATTTAAATCAGTCATGGTACTTAACTTATCCACTATATCTATATTATTTTGAATATTAAGGTTAGAAATTTTTCAAACAATTGGACTCAACATATCTAATAGCCATTTAGACAGTTTACATGAAACTGAACCTATGGAACTAATAAAAGGTCAAGCTACGTGACTTAGTTCGTGTGTTTTTATTAATACAAACATATTCAGTAAAGATGGTTTGCTGGTCATGATTATTCTAATTAACCTCTTTCAGGGTCAGTCTCGCTGTATCATGGCTTTGATGCCAGTGATCGTCCCGTATTATAACACCATCAGCTCACTTACCTAAATAAGCTGTGTGAAGGCTTACTCAGCCCTGTAACAACTTCAGTCTGTATTACTAAGGCTGGCTCCTCCTCAGGAAAATTAATGAATAGAAAAAGAACAAAAACTGACAAACATTAACACTTTATTATTTAGGAAATATAAAATATAAAACACTTAAATATAAAATATTGATCCTACCTTAAAGAAAATGAAAAATGAAAAATATAAATATCTGAATTCAACGCTAATATATATAAAACTTGGGTGTCTGGTGTTGGTGACACTGCGTGTTGTTGAAATCGTAGCCGTTGCTGATGATGGGGGGGGGGGGTTCGCAGGTGTTGGTTACAACCCACCGTCTCGTTCTTCACAGAGTCTATAGCCGTCAATAATCTATCCAGATGACAGGAAAACAGGTTCTTTACCGCTGCAATGATGAGGGGTTACGTCATGCAACTTCATACATGTGCACAGGTAAGTAGATAAAACATGGGACGTCTTAGGACGTTAGTCCATCTCCTTCAATTCTACTCGTTGGTTGGCAGGTGACCCTCTCTGTCATTCCAAGAGTAGTGCTCAGAGCTGTGAGTCGAGTGATTACTGTTTGGCCGGAGCCCCACACGTCACCTTTGGGGGGGGGAAGAGGGAGGGGAAGGGATTGGGGTAGCTAGACTGACCCTACCTTAACAAGCAGCCGGCAATCAAACTATCACTTTCGGGGAGGGGGAAAAAGGCGGGAATAGCGGGAGCTTGACTTACCCTACCTTAACAAGTAGCCGGCAATGAATCTATTGTTACTATATACTCCCTCACTACTCCTATCTATTGAACTTTTCCCTCACAAGCTGTGACCAGTAAATTTGGGCTTAGATATGAGAGAATAGGTCTATGTGGTAAGTGTGCACTTATATAAGAAAAACCCTGCAGTACACAGTGCATAATAAAAAAAACTGACCATGTTTTTGGTGTAAAAGAGCGAATCTGAGGTGTATTTTCGCATGGGTTTATGGTTGTTTGTATTCTCAGTTTCTTGGTCCAGCTGATAGAATGGAAGATATATTACAAAAATAGAGATGATTCTGAATGGCATCAAGACAGAAAGTACTTTTAAAATGACCTCAGAGTAGCAGAAATGTTTGATTTTTTGCTGATATTCCAGAGTACACAAATGACGTCACTCGTCCAGCACGCGTCCACCTGGCCGGTCTAATATGCAGTCACGAATGCGTTGACATTGAAGTCACCGGATGGCGACACGTCTACAATAAAGATACCCAGATGTTGCACATGTGTCTAATTTTGATCTTGTCGGTATTGTATACCATTCATGTACATTATTATAGAGTTATTATTAATGTATAATACGAAATACTAGTGGCTAACGCGACGGGCTGGAGTTTTGAGACTCTATGACCGCGGGTTCAATCCCGGCCGGGGGTATGGTTTGTTTGCAATCGTGTCATTACGATTTCTTTTTTTTTTTATATTTTATTGAAAACTTACATGGTACCAAAATATAGACATAAAAACTGTTTTTGTCAAAAGACAAGAAAACAAAACTTACACAATTTATAATCTCACCACAAAATATACCTAATCCATTGAACTAAACCCTTACACTATAGTATCTCTCTCTCAATCCCTTTCAATGTGCAGGATGATAAACCCTTGCAGCCACATAATAGTGGTAACCCCCCTTTTCATGTACTTAGCCTGAAACAATGTGCATATATACACATGACATGACAAAAGTGTATAACCTAAATCAAAAAGAATCATGTTATTTTTTGACAGTTAGTACATACAAACTAACAGATCTTAGCATTTACTAACTTACATTTTATAAAAGTTATATATAAATAAAAACTAACAAACAACTAACAAAATATGAAAAATTGTTCAAATAAATGGACCAACAATAACTTTTACACAATACAAAACGTCAAAAACATCTTATGCTAAATATAAAAGTTTTATACAATGTTAGATTCAGTACTAAGTCTAATATATACACTTCATGCAAACTTATAGATGTATTATGCCTTTAAATCTAAAGCCATTTAAACAATGTTCCAGAGCAATATCAGACTTACTCTGTCATGCACTAAGTTACACAATATAACTTATGGCTCCTAATAAAACATGTACCGGGCAGTACTACCTCAATCATGAACAAAACCAACCTGGCAAAAGACACTTCAGAAAGCCACCCCCTGCCATCCCCTGACCCCATGCTATCTGTATTAAAAAAAAAAAAAAAAAAAAAAAAAAAAACACAAACTCACGTTCCCTTCCATGCTCAAGTTCGTACCTGACGTCGAAAGTCATAAAACCCCTGTCTCAACCAAATGTCACCAGTTCACCCCCCCTACGCCCCCCCCCCCCCCTTTCCTAACGACTTTACACCCATATGCTCCACTACCACACACTTTTATTCCACCTTCCATCCTCCACTAATCTCAAAAAAGAACAAAAATGCCAGTTTAGGGAGAACCAGCCCAATCCAGCTCTAAACTACACCCAACCCTAACATTACACCTACCGATAGATTACGATAACCCAAGGGAAAACTATTTACCCACAACCTCCCATATAGTAGCCTATTTCTGCATACTGTACGATACACACTCGCCGCAAGCGCCCGCACCCTATATTCACCCCCCACCTCCCGCATGCACCAAGACACATACAAAAAATCTGCCACTATATACATCACTGCCCTCCGAATGTCCTTGGAAACCCCTCCCACATCGAAATGCAAAGCCCTCAAAGTCGAAATGTTTCTTCCCCCTCCCGCCACTATACCCAGAACTCTCGCTAACCATGCCCTTACAAAACCCAAGGTTTCACAAAAATATATGGCATGAAAAGCCGTCTCCTCTTCCTCACAATGCAAACAAGTGCCAGCACCTACATAACCCATTCTATATAACACTGACCTTGTAGCTAGAATTCCCATAAAGAATCTATAAACCACTTCACGAACCCTTGGCTTTAATCTGATCTTCCGAAAGTCTTCCCAAATGCCCCTCCAATCATACATTGGGTATGTAGCTACTCCCTGTATCACTGTACCCTGCCTACCTATCCTCCCAAGCCTACTTACCCTTACTTTTTTTGCTTCCCTTACTGCCAACAAATTTCGCACCATATCTTCACACTCCAGTAGTTCCTTTCCCTTCCACCATTTTCGCACATCCTTCATGACCTCTCCCACCCTTCTACCCCTCTCCCCTCCCACCCTCAAGTATCGCTGCTTCACATACACTGCCTTCACTCGTGTGTCCAAAGGTATAAGACCCAGCCCACCCTGCCGCACGCCCATCGTCACCACCTCCTTCCGTAGCCATGGCTTCCCATAACCCCACACATACCTCAAAACCACCCTCTCCAGTTCCTGAATATCACACGACCTCAGGGGATATATTTCTGCCACGCCCCACACTTTACTGTACACAAGTGTATTTACTACCACCACCCTCTGCTGCAATGTTATATCCCCAGCCCTCCACCCGCGCATCCTACCCATCGCTCTACTCACTACTTCTTTGGAATTTATTCTCTGTGCCTCCCCAGCGTCCGCCATATACACAACCCCACATATCTTAATTCTATCCACTACGTTCCACCCATACTGTTCCCCCAAACCCCCCCCCACCCACGTGCCTACTTCTAATAACTTTGACTTTGCTCCATTAACCCTCATCCCTGTCGCCCCACCAAAAATCTCTATTATACGTCCCACATTCCCCAATCCTATTTCCCCTCCAACCAAAACTGTGGTGTCATCCACATACCCCACAATACCACATCTCCCAGGACCCACCTCTCCCTGTTCCCACACTCCTTCCTCTATAAGCCTATAAAAAGGGTCCTGCATGCATGCAAAGAGGATTTGAGACAAGGGGCAACCCTGTCGCAAACCCATCCCCATCTGCACTGGCAACCCTAACTTCCCATTAACCTGAACCCTGACCGTTGCAGGCGTATACAAAGTAGTCGCCCAGCGCACAATCTCATCACCAAAACCCTGTTTTTTCAAAATACACCACAACATATGTCTATCTACACTGTCATAAGCCTGCTTCCAATCAATCCCCAAGATCCCCCCCCGTTGTCTACCCTCCACAAAATCCTTAATTCTTCCATGCCCCTCACGCATACTTCGACCTGGAATCCCACACTGTCCTCTATGTAGGACTCGGTCAAGCACCTTTTTCATACGGTTACCTAAAACCTTCGCAAAAACTTTATAATCTGCACACATGAGGGAGATCGCCCTAAAAGCACCCAAGGTCTTCCCCCCCCCTCCCTTATAGACCAAAACTACTACCCCCGTGCCCTGCGATTCCCCCAACACTCCCCTTTCCTTCATACAGTTAAACAACCGGACCAGACATTCCTTCATACAATCCCAATGTGTAATATAGAAATCATTAGGAATTCCATCAATGCCCGGCGCTTTTCCCCTACTCAAGCCCATTATCGCCTCCTCCACCTCCTCCTCACTGATCCTACCCTCTATTACCGCCCTCTCCTCCTCCCCTAAAAAACCTCGAATTCCTTCTCCCAGAATCTCTCCCTCCCTCTCTCCACCCTCCCTCTGCTTAAAATTCTCCCTAAACCAATAATCAGCATAATTGCTCATTCCATCGGTGGTACTAAGTACCTGCCCCACCCTATATCCCCCCACCCCTTTACACACCTCTAATCCCATAATCGTGGTCATCTGTTGCCTATTCCTAAATCTCCTCAAAACACATCCTGACGGTTTGTCACCCCATAGAACCTCCTCTAAACCTTCCCTCACACGTATCGCATCAAAACGAGAGTTTTGTATATCCCTCAATCTTCCCCTTAAAACCTCTATTTCTCCATGTCTAGCCCCCCCTCCCCCTTCATAACAATCATTTAGCTGCCCCTCTAAATATTTCTGTAAACCATACCTCCACCTCGCCTCATCCCTTCCTCTATGCTGGTAATAGTCCCTAATCTGCAATTTAGCGTGCTTCTCCCACCATTCCAAAACATCCTCCTCTTCGTTGCGAGCCTCCCATAGTTGCTTCCACCATTCCCTAAAAAACAACCCCTCCTCCTCTCCCTGGAGTAGCCTCACATTCATTTTCCAATAACCCACATACCTACGAACCATCCCTTCCCATGCCATCTCTGCCAAAACGGCACGATGGTCCGAAAAACCTAAATCTATCGTCATTACACGTTCTACTGTTATATCTCGAGTTATATATATACGATCCAACCTGGCAGCATAACCCCTCCGCAGAAACGTGTGCTCTACTTTCCACCCATCGCCCCTGACTATGTCATAAACCCCTGCATCCCTCAACAAATCCCTCAATACCCCAAGCACACACCCTGCCCCTCTCGGTTCCACATCCTTATTCCTGATTACACAATTCCAATCCCCACCTATTATAGAAACCATTGGTAAACCCCGCATGTAGAAAAGCAAAACCTCCCTTACAAAATTCACCTTAACCCGTATGTTACTATCTGCCGGCATATATATCCCCAGAAAACATACTCTAATCTCGCCCCATATCCCTTCCACCCTCACCACCCTCCCCTCCCCTCCCTCTTCCCACTTGAGCATGTGGAATGGGCTGGACTCCCTCACTGCCACTGCCACCCCACCCTTTAATTTCCCTGAACTACCAACATACATCCTAAAACCGTTCAGCCTCAACTCTCTGCCATACTTGAAATTGTGTTCTTGAATAAAACACACATCAATATTAAAACGCCGCAAAACATCCTCCAACCATACTCGTTTACCGTCAGCTCTAAGGCCATTCACGTTTATCGTTAGACACTTAAAGATTCAGAAAGGGTGGCTTTCCTCTATGTCTCTGTGTCCTGTCTGTTCCACTTTTTGCTGCTTCTGTCTTTTCTCGTACACTCTTTCCCGCCTGTACCCCCTCCCCCCCCTGTACACTACTCCGCCCTTTCTTAATCACTCCTGCCCACGTCTTCGTCCCTGTACGCTGAGCTGGTGTTATAACCTCCTCATCCGACGAGCCTCCAGCCCTCTTTCTAGATGTGCCCTCAATTTCCATATCAGTATTTCCATTGCCCTTGTGCACCTCAGCTTCCACCTGTATCAACTGCAACATGCCAGGCTCTGACCCCAGAGGCTCTGGAATCTGCTCAATCAAGTCCTTCTCAACCGTCAGAATGCTCCTGTCTGTAGCTGGGTTCTCCTCCGCAGGCACGTCCAGGAAAGACTTAATCATCTCCTGTAGGGGCGTAGATAACTCCTGTGGAGCACCGGTCTCTCCCACCCCCACAGGCTGCTGCTCAACTCCCGGGCCCGCTTGCGGGGGAATATCCGAAGCCACTGGTAGTGTCACACAATTCTCCAACACGCCCTCCACTTCGTCCGCCCAATTACCTTTGCCTGCCGCACTCAAATTCTTCGGTAGAGGTTCCGCCTGAGACTCCGTGGCTACTTGCCGCTCCCAAGGCCGCGGCGCTGCTGCTCTACCACATCCGGCCGCCATGTGGTCAAAAGCGCCGCACAGGCGACACGTCTTTCGTTGTCCCGCGTAGGTCACGTACAGCTGTGTCCTAAAATCCTCCAGGACAACATACGATGGAATAGGTCTTCTTAAAGACATCTTGACGGTGTAAGATCCAGCCGGCAACCCTTCATAGATTCCCTCCGTCCATCGAACTAAAGTAATGTCATGCACCTCACCATATCTTTGAAATGTCTCTCTGATATCTACATCGTCTGCCTCGAAAGGAACGTTGCGGATCCTCACCCAGGTGTAGTATTTTGAGGCATCCCGCAGGCGTACCTCCAGACCAGATGATACGGTGATGTTCTTCTCCTGGTACTGAGTCACCGTCCTTTCATATGCCTCCACTGTGCAGAACTTTATGAAGATTCGTGATGATCCATTAAGTGCTATTCCGTGTAAGTCTTCAACATCAATGCCAAACGTGTCCCGTATAATCGTTGGTAATAAAACAGGGGCATTCGTGGGGTATATTGCCCCTTTAACAAGGTCAACACACACGGTGTTGCTCCTCCTGCGGTAGCTGGCAGCCATCTTGGTGAAAACAGGAAGTTGCGCACCAGAGAAAGCAAGAGCTGTTTGCGCAGTGCGTCCACTCAGCCCGAAAGCGAAGAGGACAATGATAAATATCGCCGAGACCGATAACTTTGTGAGAGCATAATTCCATAAGTTTTCAATCAAATTTCGTACCTTTGGTTTCATTACCTTCGAAAAAACATTTTCTATTATTTCGCAAAATATTTTTTTTTAAGTTCTTCGACCCTGAAAACAAGTTTAAGAGAAAGGGTCTTGACCCTGAAAGGGCTAATTCATCTCTGCCTTTCAGTATTGGTTCTCTATTTTTTTTTAAATTACTGTTAACAGAAGCTAAGGGATTTTTCCTAAGTTTGGAATTAATATCTGTATCATTTAAAAGATTTTTCACTTTTCCTTTGAAATCAGTTTCTTTCAAAATTACTATTGCATTTATTTTATCTGCTTTAGCAATATGCAACTTATTACTAATTTATTGTTAGGTAAGACACATATGCAACAGTTAGGTATCTTTATTATGAAGATACCTAACTGTTGCATATGTGTCTTACCTAACAACCTGTCGGTAATTTATACCATTTTAATGTTCAATCTACTAATTTATTACCGATTAAAATTATAGGTCTACCTCTACTGCAATATATGGAGTCCCACAGCCTCGGAGAAATAAGTGAAATGTCTTCTAGGAAGAGTCTAGAGATACTTCCTAGAATCTACGTAAGCATTACCCTTCTTCCAGGGATCATTTATTCAAAAGGCACAAAAATGAATACAGTATTACAGCATATGAAAGAATATGAAATTTCCTCCAGCTTCTCTGAAGCTGGATGCATGACAAGTGTGCAGCAAGCATTTTCCCTCTAGATGGCCATGCTGACGCGCTGGAACATGAAAGTTGCTGCCGCCCATCGGTCTCTGGCGGTGTCAGTGAGTCTGGAACCCATTTCTTTAAGGAAACGTGTGGTATTCTTTCCCCTTTATCCAAGGGTTTGTGATCCCACTGTGACAAATTGATACTGATAGTTAATGTCTCTGTATTTGCTAATCTTGTACTCCTCTCTGTGATTTGCAGCACCTCCATGTTGCCCAACACTGTGATGGATGTATGTGTCGGCCAGTGTCGACACGCAGGTAGAGTACTATACTAAAAGCTTGACATTCTTCCAAGGATAGATGGTGATCCTGTCAGGGCAATTTATGGGAATATGAGTACTGCTTGTGCATTGAGACAAATACACATATATTCCTTGAGAATTAGGGCAGCGATTCAGAGAGCCACTGCAATGCAGAGGGTCTCTGGGTCGAGGCATGTTCCCATTGCCGAAAAGGAAACTGTTTTGAGGAAGTTCCCAGAGTGAGTTACACTCACAGCTTGAAGACGGGCAGTTTCCCTGTCGGATGATGGAGCCCTGAGCATGTTGTCATGCCCCTTTTCAGTAATGGGGCCATCCTAAATGGACTCTTTGTAGGCCAGTACTGCACTAAGTTTTGGTGCTGGAGCAATGAGTCTCCCATATTATAATGGCACTGGTGCAGCTAAGAACCTTCATTCGTGCTAAGACACAAAGGTTGTTGGGAAGAATTTGTTTTAACTCGTATGATGCTGTGGAGGAGAATAAGAAAGCTGATAGGTCAGTTTGGGAGCATTTGCATACTCCTAGTCCCCCAAGCCTGACTGGAAGTTAGGCTTGTAACCACTGTCCATCTTCAAGGGAAAGATTTAGTACAATCTCTATATAGCATGGTTTTTAGTAGGGAGTCATACTCCTTGAGTTTTGGACTGCTGAAGGCTGGGGAACATCTCAAGAAGTAGGTAAGTTTTAGGAGGGACAGGCAACTGGTGAGTAGAAGGCATCATGTGTATCAATGTTTTCATTTTGCCTTCCATCGTCTTGAGGTCTCAGATATTTATTTCTAGAGTTAGATCAACGGCATTGGACCCAAGAGAAGCACCAAGGAGAGTGCTATTGTCTGGACCGATGGCTCTTGCTCCTCACTAAACAGCACTAATTTCCTCAACGATCTGTCAACTAGTTGAAAATATTTAGTATTTAGTGGGGTTTAAAGATAGGCCCAGGCTCACTCTAATCTCAGTTATTTTCCTGATGTCCTCTAGGAGAGATTCAGAAGCCCCAGCCCGGGTACCATCATCAAAAATCCAAGGTTCGTAGGTTCGAGTCTCCTTCAGCCAGAGATCAGTGTTTGTGTATATTTCGCCTGCTCTCGCGAATTCCTTGCATTGTTCAAATCTCTAGTAAGGCTGATGCATGCAGGGGATGAGATGAAAAGCTGTAAGCCTTCTCCCTGAAAGCTGGCTGCCTTGGATCAAACGTGTAGCGCAAGCTACACGCCAAGGTATTGTCCAGTGTGGGTAGATTGGTAAAGCACTGCGTACCTTGTGCCAAGGTTCGTAGGTTCGAGTCTCCTTCAGCCAGAGATCAGTGTTTGTGTATATTTCGCCTGCTCTCGCGAATTCCTTGCATTGTTCAAATCTCTAGTAAGGCTGATGCATGCAGGGGATGAGATGAAAAGCTGTAAGCCTTCTCCCTGAAAGCTGGCTGCCTTGGATCAAACGTGTAGCGCAAGCTACACGCCAAGGTATTGTCCAGTGTGGGTAGATTGGTAAAGCACTGCGTACCTTGTGCCAAGGTTCGTAGGTTCGAGTCTCCTTCAGCCAGAGATCAGTGTTTGTGTATATTTCGCCTGCTCTCGCGAATTCCTTGCATTGTTCAAATCTCTAGTAAGGCTGATGCATGCAGGGGATGAGATGAAAAGCTGTAAGCCTTCTCCCTGAAAGCTGGTTGCCTTGGATCAAACGTGTAGCGCAAGCTACACGCCAAGGTATTGTCCAGTGTGGGTAGATTGGTAAAGCACTGCGTACCTTGTGCCAAGGTTCGTAGGTTCGAGTCTCCTTCAGCCAGAGATCAGTGTTTGTATATATTTCGCCTGCTCTCGCGAATTCCTTGCTTTGTTCAAATCTCTAGTAAGGCTGATGCATGCAGGGGATGAGATGAAAAGCTGTAAGCCTTCTCCCTGAAAGCTGGCTGCCTTGGATCAAACGTGTAGCGCAAGCTACACGCCAAGGTATTGTCCAGTGTGGGTAGATTGGTAAAGCACTGCGTACCTTGTGCCAAGGTTCGTAGGTTCGAGTCTCCTTCAGCCAGAGATCAGTGTTTGTGTATATTTCGCCTGCTCTCGCGAATTCCTTGCATATATATATATATATATATATATATATATATATATATATATATATATTTACCAATAGGAATATTTTATTACATAATATGGCACAGAAGATTTAAGAGATACATTGTTGATATAAAGGTGGCATATACGGTACATGTTGTTACGTGTGTATCACCGATTATAAGGCGAAAATCTCATCCAGCTCCTCAGAGCTGGGGCGTGTGCCCAAAATGCAGCATGCATTACCCCTTTGAACAGCCGCACTGAGCCGCTGGAACAGAAAATTAGCTGCCCTGGGATCCCTAGTTACCCTGATGAGTCTTTTTCCCAGCTCCTTAAGGAAATTAGATGCACTCTTTCCCCATGAGCCAAGGGTCTCTGAGCCTATGGGAACAAACATATAATGATGGGCAAGTTCTCCATATTTTCTAGACTTTTGGGACTCCCTAAAGCTGGCAGCTGCCCCTCCTTCCTCCCTGGTGTATTGGAGATAGGTATCAGCCAAGGTAGATGCACATGTATAGTCCCACACCACCTGCTTCCCATCTGTCCAGGCTTGAAGGGTGATACCATCTGGACGCTTCTGGCTGCCATCAGATCTGCATAGTTGGGGTGGCTCCCTTACTGCTGGGCATCCAGTTGTTGTGAGGCTCCTCTTGATAATGTTATTAACCTCCTCATGTCTTGCAATCTTTCCCTCGGATTTACGGCACACAAGACCATGGTACCCGAATCGGTCTGCTGCTTCACTGCCACAAATACACCTGTGTTCGGCGAGAATAGGGGCGGCAAATCGAAGGGCAACACCGATGTGGATGGTCTGTGGGTCGAGGCGTGTGCCAAGGCTGGAGTTGGGAACAGTCAACAGAAAGTCCCCAGCATGAGGGGCTCTCACTGCCAGCAGGCGGGCTCTATCCTTCCCTGACACACACTGAAGCATCGTTGAGGCTATATTTTCCACTATTGGACCATCCCAGTGCGATTGTTTGTAGTTGTTGGGGGGAGCAGGTCTGGTTTCTGAGCCCGTTAGATTATCCCAGATCATTGCTCCGTCAATGAATTTTTGGTCCTGGACTCCAATCTTGTCCCTAAGATGTTCAGGGAGAATCGCTGCTACAAGCTCTCTGGATGCAATACACGAGGACAGAAAAGCAGGTAACGCAATCTGTGATGACTTGCGGACACCAATT
The DNA here is from genome assembly GCF_038502225.1 of Cherax quadricarinatus. Lineage (NCBI taxonomy): Eukaryota > Metazoa > Arthropoda > Malacostraca > Decapoda > Parastacidae > Cherax > Cherax quadricarinatus. The sequence goes on from NC_091309.1 coordinate 48,438,281, forward strand.
TATTTATTTATTTATTTATTTATTATAAATTTGTGCACACATACAGAGGTACAAAAAAAATACAGATAAGAGCAGTATGCCAAAGCCACTTATACTATGCAAAGCATTACGGGCTGGCTTAAAATTAACTTAAGATTAACTAAGCAATGATGAAGTCAGTGATAAAACATTAATGTAAACAGATTACTATAAAGCACAAGTGAGTATTACAAAGACAGGTCATATGAAGGATTCTGTTAGGTAGTGTATTTAAAAAATAATAAAGTTAGATTGGGTTTTAGGTTTAACATTTATGTGATATAATTGTGAGAAACATTTAAGATATACAATTTATAAGGTTCAGTTATTCAGTATTTATTTGGTTTTGGGTGAGTAAGTGATCTTTGAGTAGAGACTTGAATTTATAAACAGGTAGTGTTTCTTTTATATTTACAGGTAATGAATTCCAGATTTTAGGGCCTTTTATGTGCATTGAGTTTTTGCATAGTGTGAGATGAACACGAGGAACATCAAAGAGTGATCTGTGCCTTGTGTTATGGTCATGTGTTCTGTTGAGGTTGGCAAGGAGATGTTTGAGTGGAGGGTTAATATCAGAGTTAAGTGTTCTATGTATGTAATAGGTGCAGTAATAAGTATGGATGTTTTGTATGGTGAGTAGGTTTAGTGTATTGAATATTGGTGGAGTGTGCTGCCTGTAGTGAGAATTTGTTATCATTCTAACTGCAGCCTTTTGTTGGGTAATTAGTGGTCTGAGATGGTTAACTGTTGTTGAGCCCCATGCACAAATTCCATAGGTGAGATAGGGGTAAATAAGAGAGTGATATAGGGCCAGGAGGGCTGACTGTGGAACATAGTACCGTATCTTCGATAGTATGCCTACAGTCTTGGAAATTTTCTTAGAAATTTGTTGTATATGTGTATGAAATTTGAGTCTATTATCAAGGTGGATTCCTAAGAATTTTCCCTCTGTTAGCTTTGTGATAGGTGATCCGTTTATCATTATGTTAAGAGGGACATCTGTAGCTCTGTTACCAAACTGAATGAAGTAGGTTTTGTCAATGTTTAGTGTAAGTTTGTTAGTCCTCATCCAGGTAGATATTTTCTGTAATTCGGTATTTACAGTATTGGCTAGTGTGACTGGGCTCGGGTGAGAGAAGACGTATGTAGTGTCATCTGCAAATAGTGTGGGTTTGAGTAATTGCGAAGCATTTGGAAGGTCATTTATGTATAGGAGAAAGAGAAGAGGGCCAAGGACACTTCCCTGTGGGACACCAACTGTAATTGGTTGCGCAGAAGAGTTTGCCCCATTTGCGTACACATATTGGCTTCTGTTGCTGAGGTATGACTTGAGGTAATTGAGGGAGTGCCCTCTTATACCATAGTGTGACAATTTTACGTGGAGCAAGTCATGGTCAACTGTATCAAAAGCTTTACGTAAGTCAATGAAGATCCCCAGTGGGACTTCTTTTTTCTCTATTGCAGTGTATATATGTTCTAGCATGTGTATAATAGCATCATTAGTATTTTTATTAGGCCTGAATCCAAATTGGCAGGGGTTGAGTATGTTTTGGGAGATAAGGTAGGAGTAGATTCGTTTATGAATTAGTTTTTCAAAGATTTTTGAGAGAGGGTGTAAGTTGGATATTGGCCTATAGTTATTCAACTCTGTTTGGTCTCCTCCTTTGTGGATCGGGGTGACCCTTGCTATTTTGAGTACTGTAGGGAAGGTGGAGGATTCAATGGATTTGTTAAAGAGTGTTGCAATGATTGGAGATAGCACTTGTGACACTTTTTTATATATAAAGGGTGGTAAGGTACTTAAATCTCCTGCCTTGTTTTTTAGTGCATTGATAATAAGGGAGACTTCGTATGGGTTAGTCGGAGCTAGGAACAGTGTGTTCGGGTAGTTGCCGGTGAGGTAGTTATTTGGTGGGGTATCTGAGCTTGGGATTTTATGGGCAAGGTTTTGTCCTATAGTGGAGAAGAAATCATTGAGTCTGTTTGCTGTTTCTGTTGGTGGGAGTTGGGGTTCATCTGATTTTGCTAATTTTATTTCGCTATTTCGTGATATCTTTTTTGTTCCCAGAATTTCAGATAGTGTTTTCCAGGTCTTTTTTATATCACCTCGTAAGTTGGATAATCTGTTCTCATAATACAATTTTTTTGCCCTTCTTATCAGGCTGGTTAGGATTGACGAGTAACGTTTTGTTTGGTCTCTGGTTATGTGACCCATTCTGTACTGTTTTTCATATTGGTGTTTTGTATTTATGGATTTGAGAATGCTGGGTGTTAGCCAGGGACTGTTCAGTCTCTTTGCTGTCATCTGTTTAGTTTTTTTAGGGCAGTGCTTGTTATAGAGGTATTGGGTCTTTTTTAGAAAATTATTAATACATTCGTTAATATCTGTATAGATTTCTAGCTCAGTGTGCCAATCAATGTTTGCTAATGCTGTTGCGAAGTTATTAATGGCTGCCTCATTGTGAAGTCTGAAGGTGACTTTAGTAGTGTCTTGGGGTAGTTTACCAAGAGTTGTTATGAGGAAAGTAGGGTAGTGGTCTGTGGTATTATCTGTAATTATGCCTGATTTTAAAGGGGATATGGTGTTGGTCCAGATGTGGTCAAGTAGGGAAACACTAGTCTCTGTAACTCTTGTAGGTTTTGTTACTGTTGGTAGTAACATACAGTTACTCATTGTGTTTGTGAATTCAGTAACGTGTGGGTCCTGGTCTTGCAGGAGATTTATATTGAAGTCACCTGAGAGTAGTAAGTGATCTTTGTTCATGCGTGCATCAGTTATCATACTTCCTAGATTTTGACTAAATTGGCTAATGTTTGACTGTGGAACTCTGTAGATGTTTATCAATGTGAGAGGTTTTTGTAGGTATTTGGATTTGAATTTAGCTATTATATATTCCCCATGTTCATCCCTTGTGCAAGTATTAGTGATACATTCTAGTTGGTCTGAGTAGTATATGGCTGTGCCACCCCCTTGTTGGTCTGGCCTACAGTTGTGTATGGCTGTGTAACCAGGAATGGCATAGACATCTGTACTATCAGGCTTTAGCCAGGTTTCAGTTAGTGTAATGATGGACATATTGGCATGTAAGGAATTTAGTAATGCTATGAGGTCATCGTAATGCTTGCTTAAAGATCTGATATTGTAGTTAAAGATAGTTATGTTGTTGTTGGCACTGAGAAGTGCCTTTGATTGTTCTGCAGTGTAGTAATTACAGTAACTGTTTGATTCATTTAAGTCATTAAATAAGAGGTTGGTATCAGGATCAATGCTTGTAATCATAAGATTTGTAGTGAATCTATAGTTAGAATTAAGTATAAAACAAAGTAAATAGTCTTAAGCTAAAAAATAGCACCTGAATTATTTAACAAATGTAAAATAATGAGCTAAGGGACTAATACAAATAAAGTGATGATCATATAATAGTGCTTGGGAATATGATAGTAGGTAGTACTATAAAGGTAATTTTTTAAAGTTATAATTATAGTTTACAATTATAATAAAAAGGGACTAATATAGGTTGTGAATAAATGAGCTTTGGAATATAATGGCAAGATTGTGAGCTTATTCTACTTTAGCACCTGAGAATAGCACCTTGATTATTTTAACAGTTGTTAAAATAGCTTGGTAGCTTGGTTCCACTGCCCGTCTTCTAGAGTAAGGTTAAGTACTTTCGTAAAAATCTGCCTCAGAATACTGTCATATTCGTGCAGTATAGGGTTATCATATATATATATATATATATATATATATATATATATATATATATATATATATATATATATATATATATATATATATATATATATATATAAGTCACCCTGCCTCGGCGGGAGACGGCCGACTTGTTGAAAAAAAAAATGTGTAAGTCGTACCGAATAGGTAAACCTTGCGAGTCTGGCTAATGCACTAACGCTCTTCTTGCCGAATAAGGCAAGCGAGAATTTTTATATGCAATAATTTCACAAAAATCATCCTGAACCTAACAAAAAAAATATATTTCATTGTTATTAAATTATTGAAAACTTATCTAAAATATATTTAGCTGGATTAGGCTAAATTAAATTGTGCTTATCATAAGGATAGGTAAGCAATTTTGAAAATCTGAATATCTCCTTTGGTTTACATAAATTGGATTCATTTATAATTAATAAAATTTGGGAAGAATTTAATGATACATTAAACAAATAAATCTTAATTCTTGGGTAGAGTGTTAGGTGTGTTTCACAGAGTCGGGTGTTGTCACGAGTGTGTGAGGTGTAGCTTTGTTGAGGGATGTGATGGTGAGGTGTAGTCTTGACCCTTTATATGCCTTCCTTTGATGCTTTGCTTTTATAGTTCCCTGATAATGTGAGAAGTCACGAATGCACTTGGAATTTCACTATTCTTTCACAGTGGTTGTTTTATATATATATGTATATATATATATATATATATATATATATATATATATATATATTTATATACATATGATATAGTGGATAAGGGAGCAATGTGGCAGATGTTGCAAGTATATGGAATAAGAGGTAAGTTACTAAATGCTGTAAAGAGTTTTTATGAGGATAATGAGGCTCAGGTTAGGGTGTGTAGAAGAGAGGGAGAATACTTCCCGGTAAAAGTAGGTCTTAGACAGGGATGTGTAATGTCACCATGGTTGTTTAATATATTTATTGATGGGGTTGTAAAGGAAGTAAATATTAGGGTGTTCGGGAGAGGGGTGGGATTAAATTATGGGGAATCAAATATAAAATGGGAAGTGACACATTTACTTTTTGCTAATGATACTGTGCTTATGGGAGATTCTAAAGAAAAATTGCGAAGGTTAGTGGATGAGTTTGGGAGTGTGTGTAAAGGTAGAAAGTTGAAAGTGAACATAGAAAAGAGTAAGGTGATGAGGGTATCAAATGATTTCGAGAAAGAAAAATTGGATATCAAATTGGGGAGGAGGAGTATGGAAGAAGTGAATGTTTTCAGATACTTGGGAGTTGACGTGTCGGAGGATGGATTTATGAAGGATGAGGTTAATCATAGAATTGATGAAGGAAAAAAAGGTGAGTGGTGCGTTGAGGTATATGTGGAGGCAAAAAATGTTATCTATGGAGGCAAAGAAGGGAATGTATGAAAGTACAGTAGTTCCAACACTTATATGGGTGTGAAGCTTGGGTGGTAAATGCAGCAGCGAGGAGGCGGTTGGAGGCAGTGGAGTTGTCCTGTCTAAGGGCAATGTGTGGTGTAAATATTATGCAGAAAATTCGGAGTGTGGAAATTAGGAGAAGGTGTGGAGTTAATAAAAGTATTAGTCAGAGGGCTGAAGAGGGTTTGTTGAGGTGGTTTGGTCATTTAGAGAGAATGGATCAAAGTAGAATGACATGGAGAGCGTATAAATCTGTAGGGAAAGGAAGGCGGGGTAGGGAACGTCCTCGGAAAGGTTGGAAGGAAGGGGTAAGGGATGTTTTGTGGGCGAGGGACTTGGACTTCAGCAGGCGTGCATGAGCGTGTTAGATAGGAGTGAATGGAGACAAATGGTATTTGGGACCTGACGATCTGTTGGAGTGTAAGCAGGGTAATATTTAGTGAAGGGATTCAGGGAAACCGGTTATTTTTATATAGCCGGGCTTGAGTCCTGGAAATGGGAAGTACAATGCCTGCACTTTAAAGGAGGGGTTTGGGATATTGGCAGTTTGGAGGGATATGTTGTGTATCTTTATATGTATATGCTTCTAAACTGTTATGTTCTGAGCACCTCTGCAAAAACAGTGATAATGTGTGAGTGTGGTGAAAGCGTTGAATGATGAAAGCATTTTCTTTTTGGGGATTTTCTTTCTTTTTGGGTCACCCTGCCTCGGTGGGAGACGGCCGACTTGTTGAATATATATATATATATATATATATATATATATATATATATATATATATATATATATATATATATATATATATATATATATATATATATATATATATATAATAATAATAATAATAATAATAATAATGATAATAATAATTCGCAGAAAGGCGAAATTATTTACAAACACTATCTCTACGTCCACAGGAGGACTCGAACCTGCTAACTGTGCATCAAAGTTCACAATACTTTATTAACAATGCCAAACTCTGGCGTTGTTAATATTATCTCGTTAAGCATGTTGCCAAATTAGATCAGTTATTTAGTTATTTGTATTAAAGTATTTACTACACCTCATAAACTCTGACATGGAGATTTAATCAGAACTTTCATACCTCAGTTCTCTTTTAATTTTATCCCCGAGAGATTTACTTGTGCGGTTCAGCCATATTGCTAGTTGTTCTTCACTTGTTTCCAGAATTCTATATGCCAGCTGGGAGTATTCTCTTCCCAGCTTGAACTGTTGCAGGAATTACGCTTCTGCCAAACATGTTGAATGTTGCAGTGGAAGTTTAATATGCATGACATCCTCTCCTCATGGCCTTCGAAAGTGTTACAGAATTCATGAGTTCGCCAGTGTTTTGATGTGCTATCCATGACTTCTTTACGTTGGTTCCAGAGGTTATTGCCCCAGTGGCCCGCTGCTGAAGCGGAAAACCTCGTTGCTGGCCTGATCAATCAGGCTACTGGTGCCAGGAGTACACCGTCCAATGTTATTATGAGAACTCGAGAGGTCTGAACTGTCTACAAGTCTAAAATCTTTAAATACACAAGAAATTCTAGCGGAATTTAACTCAATTTCTTATTGTTCCGTCATTGAGGAAGACCTACTTCGAAGTTACTTCCCAACGAAGGTAGCAGACTCATACAAGTCCTGCTGGGCTGCGGCTAAATTACAAACACTTCTGGGAGTCTTCACTCACAGCTAATCCAATATAAATAAACGTATATTTTCCTGGTAGAATTATACTCGCATCCTGTACTAACATTTCACCCATAATAATATTAATGTAAATCATATCCCAACTTCGTCTTCAGTAATTGATTCAGTACAACTTCAACTTAACCAGCAGAACACTGAAGCTCAGTCTCTAGACATATTAAGTGCCTGTGTAATATTTTTACTGTCTCACACGAGGGGCTGGGGAGCTTAATAAAGCTGTCAAATTCGAATTGCTTTCCCTGACAGTTTGTCGGCCAATTATTGGCTGTAACGCAAGTGCAGTGGCCATGAAGCTTGCACGTTGATTGGTGGGTTTACCAGTGTGGCTGGGACAACCGGTGGCACCACCAAGACAGTGGTACTAGCTAGATGGCAGCACCACAAAGACAGTGGCACTAGCTAGATGGTAGCACCACCAAGACAGTGGTACTAGCTTGATGGTAGCACCACCAAGAGAGTGGCACTAGCTAGATGGCAGCACCACAAAGGCAGTGGTACTAGCTAGATGGCAGCACCACAAAGACAGTGGCACTAGCTAGATGGTAGCACCACCAGGGCAGTAGCATCACTTGGGACATGGCGCCACCAAGACAGAGGTACCACCGAGATGGTAGCACCACCAGCGCAGTAGCACCACTGGGTATGAGGCATCACCAAGCCAACCAACAGGTAATTACCCACTGGTTCGTGATCAAATTGACACTAATGTTCACTCATTCCAGACAACAGTGATGCTGTTCGCATCACTGCCTCCCTTCAACAATCATTCCAGACAACAGTGATGCTGTTCGCATCACTGCCTCCCTTCAACAATCATTCCAGACAACAGTGATGCTGTTCGCATCACTGCCTCCCTTCAACACTCATTCCAGACAACTGTGATGCTGTTCGCATCACTGCCTCCCTTCAACACTCATTCCAGACAACAGTGATGCTGTTCGCATTACTGCCTCCCTTCAACAATCATTCCAGACAACAGTGATGCTGTTCGCATCACTGCCTCCCTTCAACAATCATTCCAGACAACAGTGATGCTGTTCGCATCACTGCCTCCCTTCAACAATCATTCCAGACAACAGTGATGCTGTTCGCATCACTGCCTCCCTTCAACAATCATTCCAGACAACAGTGATGCTGTTCGCATCACTGCCTCCCTTCAACAATCATTCCAGACAACAGTGATGCTGTTCGCATCACTGCCTCCCTTCAACAATCATTCCAGACAACAGTGATGCTGTTCGCATCACTGCCTCCCTTCAACAATCATTCCAGACAACAGTTATGCTGTTCGCATCACTGCCTCCCTTCAACAATCATTCCAGACAACAGTGATGCTGTTCGCATCACTGCCTCCCTTCAACAATCATCCCAGACAACAGTGATGCTGTTCGCATCACTGCCTCCCTTCAACAATCATTCCAGACAACAGTGATGCTGTTCGCATCACTGCCTCCCTTCAACAATCATTCCAGACAACAGTGATGCTGTTCGCATCACTGCCTCCCTTCAACAATCATTCCAGACAACAGTGATGCTGTTCGCATCACTGCCTCCCTTCAACAAACATTCCAGACAACAGTGATGCTGTTCGCATCACTGCCTCCCTTCAACAATCATTCCAGACAACAGTGATGCTGTTCGCATCACTGCCTCCCTTCAACAATCATTCCAGACAACAGTGATGCTGTTCGCATCACTGCCTCCCTTCAACAATCATTCCAGACAACAGTGATGCTGTTCGCATCACTGCCTCCCTTCAACAATCATTCCAGACAACAGTGATGCTGTTCGCATCACTGCCTCCCTTCAACAATCATTCCAGACAACAGTGATGCTGTTCGCATCACTGCCTCCCTTCAACAATCATCCCAGACAACAGTGATGCTGTTCGCATCACTGCCTCCCTTCAACAATCATTCCAGACAACAGTGATGCTGTTCGCATCACTGCCTCCCTTCAACAATCATTCCAGACAACAGTGATGCTGTTCGCATCACTGCCTCCCTTCAACAATCATTCCAGACAACAGTGATGCTGTTCGCATCACTGCCTCCCTTCAACAATCATTCCAGACAACAGTGATGCTGTTCGCATCACTGCCTCCCTTCAACAATCATTCCAGACAACAGTGATGCTGTTCGCATCACTGCCTCCCTTCAACAATCATTCCAGACAACAGTGATGCTGTTCGCATCACTGCCTCCCTTCAACAATCATTCCAGACAACAGTGATGCTGTTCGCATCACTGCCTCCCTTCAACAATCATTCCAGACAACAGTGATGCTGTTCGCATCACTGCCTCCCTTCAACAATCATTCCAGACAACAGTGATGCTGTTCGCATCACTGCCTCCCTTCAACAATCATTCCAGACAACAGTGATGCTGTTCGCATCACTGCCTCCCTTCAACAATCATCCCAGACAACAGTGATGCTGTTCGCATCACTGCCTCCCTTCAACAATCATTCCAGACAACAGTGATGCTGTTCGCATCACTGCCTCCCTTCAACAATCATTCCAGACAACAGTGATGCTGTTCGCATCACTGCCTCCCTTCAACACTCATTCCAGACAACAGTGATGCTGTTCGCATCACTGCCTCCCTTCAACAATCATTCCAGACAACAGTGATGCTGTACGCATCACTGCCTCCCGTCAACACTCATGCATCTCTATTATATCCGCTAATTAAACACTTCCTAACGCTATGTAGCCTCTAACGTAGTCATGCTACTTGGCGGCAGGAATGAGATTCCTTACCATTCCTCGGCGGGGCTACTTAAGTAAGAACTTTAGTCTGTCAAAAACCTTTTAATAGTTAAAAATGGAGTTACTTATCAATGAAGATGCATGCTGGATCATGTTCCATGTTATAAATGTTTGATATAATAACGTGGATCATTTTGTTCATAATATTGTGTGATGCGTAATGTATAGATACATAATGTTATATATATATAATGTATAGATACATAATGTTATATATACATAATGTATAGATACATAATGTTATATATACATAATGTATAGATACATAATGTATAGATACATAATGTATAGATACATAATGTATAGATACATAATGTATAGATACATAATGTATAGATACATAATGTATAGATACATAATGTATAGATACATAATGTATAGATACATAATGTTATATATACATAATGTATAGATACATAATGTATAGATACATAATGTATAGATACATAATGTATAGATACATAATGTTATATATACATAATGTATAGATACATAATGTTATATATACATAATGTATAGATACATAATGTATAGATACATAATGTATAGATGCATAATGTTATATATACATAATGTATAGATACATAATGTTATATATACATAATGTATAGATACATAATGTTATATATACATAATGTATAGATACATAATGTATAGATACATAATGTTATATATACATAATGTATAGATACATAATGTTATATATACATAATGTATAGATACATAATGTATAGATACATAATGTATAGATACATAATGTTATATATACATAATGTATAGATACATAATGTTATATATACATAATGTATAGATACATAATGTATAGATACATAATGTATAGATACATAATGTATAGATACATAATGTTTTTATTATTTTATTAACACACTGGCCGATTCCCACCAAGGCAGGGTGGCCCGAAAAAGAAAAACTTTCACCATCATTCACTCCATCACTGTCTTGCCAGAAGGGTGGTTTACACTACAGTTTTTAAACTGCAACATTAACACCCCTCCTTCAGAGTGCAGGCACTGTACTTCCCATCTCCAGGACTCAAGTCCGGCCTGCCGGTTTCCCTGAATCCCTTCATAAATGTTACTTTGCTCACACTCCAACAGCACGTCAAGTATTAAAAACCATTTGTCTCCATTCACTCCTATCAAACACGCTCACTCATGCCTGCTGGAAGTCCAAGCCCCTCGCACACAAAACCTCCTTTACCCCCTCCCTCCAACCTTTCCTAGGCCGACCCCTACCCCGCCTTCCTTCCACTACAGACTGATACACTCTTGAAGTCATTCTGTTTCGCTCCATTCTCTCTACATGTCCGAACCACCTCAACAACCCTTCCTCAGCCCTCTGGACAACAGTTTTGGTAATCCCGCACCTCCTCCTAACTTCCAAACTACGAATTCTCTGCATTATATTCACACCACACATTGCCGTCAGACATGACATCTCCACTGCCTCCAGCCTTCTCCTCGCTGCAACATTCATCACCCATGCTTCACACCCATATAAGAGCGTTGGTAAAACTATACTCTCATACATTCCCCTCTTTGCCTCCAAGGACAAAGTTCTTTGTCTCCACAGACTCCTAAGTGCACCACTCACTCTTTTTCCCTCATCAATTTTATGATTCACCTCATCTTTCATAGACCCATCCGCTGACACGTCCACTCCCAAATATCTGAATACATTCACCTCCTCCATACTCTCTCCCTCCAATCTGATATTCAATCTTTCATCACCTAATCTTTTTGTTATCCTCATAACCTTACTCTTTTCTGTATTCACCTTTAATTTTCTTCTTATGCACACCCTACCAAATTCATCCACCAATCTCTGCAACTTCTCTTCAGAATCTCCCAAGAGCACAGTGTCATCAGCAAAGAGCAGCTGTGACAACTCCCACTTTGTGTGTGATTCTTTATCTTTTAACTCCACGCCTCTTGTCAAGACCCTCGCATTTACTTCTCTTACAACCCCATCTATAAATATATTAAACAACCACGGTGACATCACACATCCTTGTATAAGGCCTACTTTTACTGGGAAATAATTTCCCTCTTTCCTACATACTCGAACTTGAGCCTCACTATTCTCGTAAAAACTCTTCACTCCTTTCAGTAACCTACCTCCTACACCATACACTTGCAACATCTGCCACATTGCCCCCCTATCCAGCCTGTCATACGCCTTTTCCAAATCCATAAATGGCACAAAGACCTCTTTAACCTTATCTAAATACTGTTCACTTATATGTTTCACTGTAAACACCTGGTCCACACACCCCCTACCTTTCCTAAAGCCTCCTTGTTCATCTGCTATCCTATTCTCCGTCTTACTCTTAATTCTTTCAATAATAACTCTACCATACACTTTACCAGGTATACTCAGCAGACTTATCCCCCTATAATTTTTGCACTCTCTTTTATCCCCTTTGCCTTTATACAAAGAAACTATGCATGCTCTCTGCCAATCCCTAGGTACCTTACCCTCTTCCATACATTTATTAAATAACTGCACAAACCACTCCAAAACTATATCCCCACCTGCTTTTAACATTTATATCTTTATCCCATCAATCCCGGCTGCCTTACCCCCTTTCATTTTACCTATTGCCTCACGAACTTCCCCCACACTCACAACTGGCTCTTCCTCACTCCTACAAGATGTTATTCCTCCTTGCCCTATACACGAAATCACAGCTTCCCTATCTTCATCAACATTTAACAATTCCTCAAAATATTCCCTCCATCTTCCCAATACCTCTAACTCTCCATTTAATAACTCTCCTCTCCTATTTTTAACTGACAAATCCATTTGTTCTC
>NC_091309.1:48455748-48535748 GCF_038502225.1 Cherax quadricarinatus
CAGTTATTGTTCCAGTGTTGGTGTTCTTTATCACAGCTGCGTAGAACAGCACAGTTAATGTTCCAGTGTTGGTGTTCTTTATCACAGCTGCGTAGAACAGCACAGTTAATGTTCCAGTGTTGGTGTTCTTTATCACAGCTGCGTAGAACAGCACAGTTAATGTTCCAGTGTTGGTGTTCTTTATCACAGCTGCGTAGAACAGCACAGTTATTGTTCCAGTGTTGGTGTTCTTTATCACAGCTGCGTAGAACAGCACAGTTAATGTTCCAGTGTTGGTGTTCTTTATCACAGCTGCGTAGAACAGCACAGTTATTGTTCCAGTGTTGGTGTTCTTTATCACAGCTGCGTAGAACAGCACAGTTAATGTTCCAGTGTTGGAGTTCTTTATCACAGCTGCGTAGAACAGCACAGTTAATGTTCCAGTGTTGGTGTTCTTTATCACAGCTGCGTAGAACAGCACAGTTAATGTTCCAGTGTTGGTGTTCTTTATCACAGCTGCGTAGAACAGCACAGTTATTGTTCCAGTGTTGGTGTTCTTTATCACAGCTGCGTAGAACAGCACAGTTAATGTTCCAGTGTTGGTGTTCTTTATCACAGCTGCGTAGAACAGCACAGTTATTGTTCCAGTGTTGGTGTTCTTTATCACAGCTGCGTAGAACAGCACAGTTAATGTTCCAGTGTTGGTGTTCTTTATCACAGCTGCGTAGAACAGCACAGTTAATGTTCCAGTGTTGGTGTTCTTTATCACAGCTGCGTAGAACAGCACAGTTAATGTTCCAGTGTTGGTGTTCTTTATCACAGCTGCGTAGAACAGCACAGTTATTGTTCCAGTGTTGGTGTTCTTTATCACAGCTGCGTAGAACAGCACAGTTATTGTTCCAGTGTTGGTGTTCTTTATCACAGCTGCGTAGAACAGCACAGTTAATGTTCCAGTGTTGGTGTTCTTTATCACAGCTGCGTAGAACAGCACAGTTAATGTTCCAGTGTTGGTGTTCTTTATCACAGCTGCGTAGAACAACACAGTTATTGTTCCAGTGTTGGTGTTCTTTATCACAGCTGCGTAGAACAGCACAGTTATTGTTCCAGTGTTGGTGTTCTTTATCACAGCTGCGTAGAACAGCACAGTTAATGTTCCAGTGTTGGTGTTCTTTATCACAGCTGCGTAGAACAGCACAGTTAATGTTCCAGTGTTGGTGTTCTTTATCACAGCTGCGTAGAACAGCACAGTTATTGTTCCAGTGTTGGTGTTCTTTATCACAGCTGCGTAGAACAGCACAGTTATTGTTCCAGTGTTGGTGTTCTTTATCACAGCTGCGTAGAACAGCACAGTTAATGTTCCAGTGTTGGTGTTCTTTATCACAGCTGCGTAGAACAGCACAGTTATTGTTCCAGTGTTGGTGTTCTTTATCACAGCTGCGTAGAACAGCACAGTTAATGTTCCAGTGTTGGTGTTCTTTATCACAGCTGCGTAGAACAGCACAGTTATTGTTCCAGTGTTGGTGTTCTTTATCACAGCTGCGTAGAACAGCACAGTTAATGTTCCAGTGTTGGTGTTCTTTATCACAGCTGCGTAGAACAGCACAGTTATTGTTCCAGTGTTGGTGTTCTTTATCACAGCTGCGTAGAACAGCACAGTTAATGTTCCAGTGTTGGTGTTCTTTATCACAGCTGCGTAGAACAGCACAGTTAATGGTATCAATGTTCGTAAAAGTGACTGTTTATGTCTCATCCATATGACTGGTACTTGTTTATGTCACAGTCACATCACTGGTACTTGTTTATGTGTCATTCACATCACTGGTACTTGTTTATGTGTCATTCACATCACTGGTACTTGCTTATGTGTCATTCACATCACTGGTACTTGTTTATGTCACAGTCACATCACTGGTACTTGTTCATGTGTCATTCACATCACTGGTACTTGTTTATGTCACAGTCACATCACTGGTACTTGTTCATGTGTCATTCACATCACTGGTACTTGTTTATGTCACAGTCACATCACTGGTACTTGTTCATGTGTCATTCACATCACTGGTACTTGTTTATGTCACAGTCACATCACTGGCACTTGTTTATGTCACAGTCACATCACTGGTACTTGTTTATGCCTCATCCACATCACTGGTACTTGTTTATGTCACAGTCACATCACTGGCACTTGTTTATGTTTCATTCACATCACTGGTACTTGTTTATGTGTCATTCACATCACTGGCACTTGTTTATGTCTCATTCACATCACTGGTACTTGTTTATGTCTCATTCACATCACTGGTACTTGTTTATGTCTCATTCACATCACTGGCACTTGTTTATGTCTCATTCACATCACTGGTACTTGTTTATGTGTCATCCACATCACTGGTACTTGTTTATGTGTCATCCACATCACTGGTACTTGTTTATGCCACAGTCACATCACTGGTACTTGTTTATGCCACAGTCACATCACTGGTACTTGTTTATGCCACAGTCACATCACTGGTACTTGTTTATGTGTCATCCACATCACTGGTACTTGTTTATGCCACAGTCACATCACTGGTACTTGTTTATGCCACAGTCACATCACTGGTACTTGTTTATGTCTCATCCACATCACTGGTACTTATGTCTCATCCACATCACTGGTACTTGTTTATGTCTCATTCACATCACTGGTACTTGTTTATGTGTCATTCACATCACTGGTACTTGTTTATGTGTCATTCACATCACTGGTACTTGTTTATGCCACAGTCACATCACTGGTACTTGTTTATGTGTCATTCACATCACTGGTACTTGTTTATGTCACAGTCACATCACTGGTACTTGTTTATGTCTCATCCACATCACTGGTACTTATGTCTAATCCACACATCACTGGTACTTGTTTATGTGTCATTCACATCACTGGTACTTGTTTATGCCACAGTCACATCACTGGTACTTGTTTATGTGTCATTCACATCACTGGTACTTGTTTATGTCACAGTCACATCACTGGTACTTGTTTATGTCTCATCCACATCACTGGTACTTATGTCTCATCCACATCACTAGTACTTGTTTATGTCTCATCCACATCACTGGTACTTGTTTATGTCACAGTCACATCACTGGTACTTGTTTCTGTCTCCATTTGACGGGTGGGTATTCATGTCTCCACCACCATCGCTATCACCACCGTCACCACCACTACCACCCCCACCACCACAACCACCACCACCACCACCACTACCACCACCACCAACACCACCACCACTACCATCACAACCATCTAGGTCACCATGACAACCACCACCATCGCCACCACTGTGCCTTACAAGGTGCACTGGTGTGTTACATGGTTTATTGCTGTGTTACAGGTGGTGTGTTACAGAGTGCAATGGAGTGTTATAGAGTGTAGTGGTATGTTACAGAGTGTAATGGTGTGTTATATAGTATAATGTGGTGCTAGAGAGTGTAATGGTGTGTTACGGAGTGTAGAGGTGTGTTTCATAATGTAAAGGAATGTTACAGTGTGTAGTGGTGTGTTACAGATAGTAGTAGTATGTTACAGAGTGTATTATGTTGTGTAACAGGGTGTAATTATGTGTTACAAGGTACAGCGGTGTGTTTGAGGGTGTATGATGTGTTACAAGGTGTAGTAGTGTATTACAGGGGGGAGTGTGTTATTACGCATAGTAGTGGTTTAATACAGATAGTAGTGGTGTATTATAGGGTGTAACGTGTGTTACAGGGCGTAGTGGTATGTTACACGGTGCAGTTTTGTGTTAGAGGGTGCAGTGGTGTTTTACAAAGTGTGGTGTATTATATTGTGCAGTGGTGTGTTACAAGGTGTCGTGGTGTCTTATAAGGTGTGAGGGAGTAGTGTTACAGGGTGTAGCAGTGTTTTACAAGTGAGAAGGAATGTGTTATAGGGTGTATCAGTGTGTTACAAGGTGTAGTGGTGAGTTACAAGGTGTGAAGAGTAGTGTTACAGGGTGTAGTGGCGTGTTACAAGGTGTAGTGGTGTGTTACAAGGTGTGAAGAGTAGTGTTACAGGGTGTAGTGGTGTGTTACTAAGCATGAGGGAGTACGGAACAAAACTGCACAATACCATGACTGGAACAATACACAAATAACCAGCACACAGGAGAGAGATGTGTTGCACTGTGTTGCAGTAGTGTTCTGTAAGGTGTGACGGAGTAGTGTTACAGTGTCGTGGTGTCTTGTAATGTTTGACGGTGTAGTGAAACAGGGTGTGGTGCTGTAAAAACTAATTAATATCTTCTCCTTCACTCATGAATTAACTTTTGTCCATCTATCCTGACTAACTATAATCACACAATAACATTACTGCAAACAAATAACTAAACCCGTGGAGTTCTATCATTCACTTGCTCTGGGTTTAAACCTTTCCCGTTCATTGTTTTTTCCTAACTAAATATCTGTAACTCATTACTCATGTTTCCATAATTATATATCTTCTGTTCGTCCTTGCAATTCTTATATATAAGAGGAGGAAGGGAAAAATCAAATAAATAACGATAGAGAAGCGAGGTCGTAAAGTGAGTCTCAGGAAATGAGAGTGAGAGAGATAGGAGGATCCCGTACACAGCACGAACGCTGAGTGAGCAGCAGTGTAGAGACGCTGTCTGAAATATTCTGAGTTGTGTTTCTGACTCAGCCCAGTCTGGTGGTGGTGGTGGTGGTGGTGGTGGTGATGGTGATGGTGGTGAGGGTAGTGGTGATGATGATGAAGGTGAGGGTAGTGGTGGTGGTGGTGGTGATGGCGGTGGTGAGGGTAGTGGTGGTGGTGGTGGTGATGATGAAGATGAGGGTAGTGGTGGTGGTAATGATGAAGGTGATGGTGGTAGTGGTGGTGGTGTTGGTGGTGGTGGTGGTGGTGAGGGTGGTGGTGGTGATGGTGGTAGTGGTGATGGTGGTAGTAGTGGTGGTGTTGGTGGTGGTGGTGGTGGTGGTGGTGGTGGTGGTGGTGGTGGTGGTGGTGATGGTGGTGGTGATGGTGGTGGTGGTGATGATGGTGGTGGTGATGGTGGTGGTGGTGATTGTGGTGGTGGTGATCGTGGTGGTGGTGGTGGTGATTGGACTGGTGATGGGAGTCGTGGTTATGGTGGTGGTGAGGGTGGTGAGGGTGGTGAGGATGGTGAGGGTGGTGAGGGTGGTGAGGGTGGTGATGGTGATGGTGATATTAATGGTGGTGGTGGTGATGGTGGTGATAGTGGAGATGGTGGTGGTGGTGGTGATGGTGGTGATAGTGGAGATGGTGGTGGTGGTGATGGTGGTGATAGTGCAGATGGTGGTGGTAGTTGTGGTGTTGATGGTGGTGGTGGTACTGGTGGTGGTGGTAAGAGTGATGGTGACGGTGGTGATGATGGTGGTGAGATTGATGGTGGTGGTGTTGATGGTAGTGATGGTTGTGGTGGTGGTGATGGTGATGGTGGTGGTTGTGATGATGGTGGTGATGATAGTGGTGGTGGTGAGGGTAGTGATAGCGATGGTAGTGATGGTTTTGGTAGTGGTGGTGGTGGTGATGGTGAGGGTAGTGATGGTGGTGGTGATAGTGATAAAGGTGATAGTGGCTTTGGTGATAGTGGTGGTGGTAATGGTGGTGTTGGAAGTAGGGGTGATGGTAATGGTGGTAGTGGGGGTGATGGTCGTGAAGATGATGGTGGTAGTGGTGATGGTGGTGATGAAGGTCATGGTGGTGGTGGTAGTGATGGTGGTGATGCTGATGGTGGTGGTGTCATAGGGGTTTGTCAGGTGATATTGGATTAAGAAATACATACATTGGATGTCTTGGAAGTGTATAATTAAGAGAGTCTTGAGGAGAACTCCAGGTCTGCCTGTCGAGTCCACTACTATGCCTAGCATGGATGTGAGGATGAACTACGGCTCATGTGTGATGGGTCTCGTGATGTCACAGCTAGAAGGGAGCAGATCTATATAGTAGCTTTGATTATCTAAGTATACTACACAGTACACAGTAACACTACTGACAGCTGGCAACGATAACATGGCATCCTGATATACAGCTAACTTACACTACAAGCATAGTATATTGGCGTATCTACCGTCCTAGCTCAAAAAACCAATAGAAAGTACAACGCAGTCCTATATGCTAGCCGAGTCCTTACAAAGGCTGAGGCGTTTGCAACTGAGAAAGAAGCCTTAGCAACAGTGTGGTCTTTAAAGCACTTCTGAGACATTATATATGAGTACCCTGTTCATGTCTTGACAGATCATGGTCCACTGATTCTGCTATTCCAGAATAAATGACCTACTGGAAGATTAACCAGACGGTCCTTGACTAACCAAAAGTCCAACCCAACTTTTGAACACTACCTGGTAAGTCAAATGTAGTCGCAATGCTTTATTACGACATATTAGTATAGTAATAGCAGATCCTCCATTTAGTGCCAAGGATGTAAAGAATGCTCAAAGACCCATGTGGTCTGGTGTGATTCAATTCCTGCTACAGGAAGATCAAACTCTCTCAGTGAAGCCACCAGCACCCATCAGAGACTTTGTCATGAACCAAGAGTTACTGTATTACACAGCTGAGTTGGACACTCCTAGCAAAAGAGTAAACCACTTAGTAATTCCACAGTCACTAGTGAATGTAACCTTACAGTTAGTTCACGATGTACCAGGTGTTGCACACCCTGGTATGGATCCTTCTGTAAAACAAGCCAGATTGAAATACTTTTGGCCTCGTATGGCAACTGATATTTCTGAGTATGTTAAGAAATGTAATGTCTATATACAAAATAAAGGTAATATTAGTGGTCCTAATCCAATCCAGGTGTATCCCACTACTAGCGAACCTTGGGAAAGAGTTCCCTTAGATTTGTTAACTAATTTCCAATGTTCTCTCCAGGGCAACAAACATTTTTGTGTTATGGTAGGCCAGTTCACCAGATATTGTGAGTTAGTTCCTGTTGCAGATAAGACTGCCGAGACAGTAGCTAAAGCAATTAAGGAATGTACAATCTTCAGGCATACCACTCCCAAGTTCCTAGTAACAGATAATGGAGGTGAATTCTGTAATGAGATTCTTGAAAGTTGTGTACTGTGTAGAAGATCTCTAAATCGACCATTGTTCCTCACCATCCTGCCAGTAATGGTTTAGCAGAAAGAACTAATAAGAAAGTACTCGATGTATTGAGAGTCACTCTTAATCCCAATGGTGCATCCTGGGATGAAGTTATACCTGACGTTCGGTGTGCCATAAATTCTGCTTACAATGCTTTTATAGGTGACACTCCACATTATGCACTGTATGGTGTAGATAAGTACTTACCATATGAGTTGTTATATTCTAATCCGAAACCAAATTACAATCCTGATGACTTCATAGTGTTACACCTGGTCAACTTATGCATTACTTCGAGCCGATATCACTTAATATCATATTGCAAACCTGGTTGTTAATAGCTAAAATGAGCAAGTTCGACTGTATAATATTATCTGGGGCCTCATATGAGTTACCAGATAGAATCATGTAAATTTATGCTTATAGTAAAATTATTTAGATTGCGTGTAACAATGTGATATGTGAAGCACTTGTGTAACAACCAGTCTCTGGTTAACATTTTCACCCTCTAAGCATATGTCACGTGACCTACCTTATGTCAGGTCACCCCTCCCCCACTACAGTCAGTAGCAGCCGATCTACAGCTCAAGTGCATGGCTTGGAAGTCCTCTGTTGTAATAGCCATATTCCCTTATATTATACTTAAGGTGCTCGTGGGGAACTTATCTGTACATTACGTCAAATATCAACTATCTGTTATATTCACCGGTGATCTGAAAACCTCCGGGTTATAACTAGTAACTTTATTCATGTGACTGTTAATGAAACATTAAGGTCCTGTGCGTAGTTATTACTAAATATAATTGTGCATTCATAATATATGAGAAAAAAGCTTAATATTTTATTGATATGTTGTAAGGAAAAATATATTAAAGGCCATAAATTTTTATGTGATTTTTTGACTCCCTATAAAAGTAGTTGGAACTTAATCAATTTATTGTACTTTGACATCCTGTGAAGTGAAAAGAAGGATAAGAGAGTAATGATAGCGACTCACAGCAGTTTAGCTCAAGGTGTCTTCAGAAGAATCTGAGAAACGCTTCTTAAATCATCAGCAGAATTTACAAGAGCAACTAACACTCAAGCAAAATCAACCAAAATTAAAGTAGGTTTGAGAGTTATGCTGAATAACTAAAATGAAACGCCTGCAATGCCCAAGCTCGAGCAAAGGTTTGTTGGTTCATATCCAGTAGTTGAACATGTCAGTGGCATTGAGTATAAAGGTTGAGAAATCAGTACTGGCCAGTATAAAGACCCACATTTAAATCATTTGAAGTTAGTATGCGATGATGGCAAAGTTCCTAAGATCTAGACAAATGCAATAGACTCTAACAATCTTCCTGACGTAATACCCTCTACCTCTAACTTCCAGACAGATGAACAACCTGGCTGTTGTTATTCCTTACATACATGACAAATGAGGAATCCACAAGTATCATATGTAAAACTCAATTTAGATCCTCCTCAACCACAGCATGTTAGCTGTTGCAACAGTTTGACTCCCAGAGATGACCACTTTGCATATGTAAATCTCGCCCTAGCAGAGTTGGGGTTAAATATAAATAATCCCTATAGATAGATAATTTAGTCTAGAGTATTTCAACTGTGTTCACTATATCAACTTATTGATGTTCATTTTTTTTTAAGTGTTCACATTCTCTCCAAATTCTGTGATTTAATAGTAAAATACTTGTGTGCACCAAGTCTGCATTTTCTGTTAAACACTTTCTCCTTTGTAAATATATTTCCTCAGAATCTGTAGATCAGTTGATTTTCTCTTTGTTGATCTCTTTTGTTAATCTGTATCATTGATTCTATCATAATTTGTAAGGCATCAGTCATCATCCTTATTTATAGTTCCTTATGTTCAACTGTTGTGTACATTGGTATTGTATAGAATATGCCCAGAGAATTGCTAAGCTGTCAGTAGTGTTACTGTGTAGGTATTACATAGATTTGCTCCCTTCTAACTGAGACATCACGAGACTATGGGTCTCGTGATGTCACTAGAAGTGAGGATGAACTCTGTGGCTTACACATGAGCTGTAGGCCACAGAGTTCATCCTGACTTCCATACCAGGCATAGTAGTGGACTTGACAGGCAGGCCTGAGTATCTCCTCAAGACTCTCCTAATTATACACTTCCAAGACATCCAATATCTTCAGACAAACCCCCATAACATCACAAATATTACCACCACCATCATCGCCACCATCACCACCCACCATCACAACCACCGCTACTACCACCACCATCAACACTATCACCACCAGACTGGGCTGAGTCAGAAACACAACTCAGAATATTTCAGACAGCGTCTCTACACTGCTGCTCACTCAGCGTTCGTGCTATGTACGGGATCCTCCTATCTCTCTCACTCTCATTTCCTGAGACTCACTTTACGACCTCGCTTCTCTATCGTTATTTATTTGATTTTTCCCTTCCTCTTATATATAAGAATTGCAAGGACGAACAGAAGATATATAATTATGGAAACATGAGTAATGAATTACAGATATTTAGTTAGGAAAAACCAATGAACGGGAAAAGTTTAAACCCAGAGCAAGTGAATGATAGAACTCCACGGGTTTAGTTATTTGTTTGCAGTAATGTTATTGTGTGATTATAGTTAGTCAGGATAGATGGACAAAAGTCAATTTATGAGTGAAGAAGAAGATATTAATTAGTTTTTACAGCACCACACCCTGTTACACTACACCGTCAAACATTACAAGACACCACGACACTGTAACACTACTCCGTCACACCTTACAGAACACTACTGCAACACAGTGCAACACATCTCTCTCCTGTATGCTGGTTATTTGTGTATTGTTCCAGTCATGGTATTGTGCAGTTTTGTTCCGTACTCCCTCATGCTTAGTAACACACCACTACACCCTGTAACACTACTCTTCACACCTTGTAACACACCACTACACCTTGTAACACGCCACTACACCCTGTAACACTACTCTTCACACCTTGTAACACACCACTACACCTTGTAACACGCCACTACACCCTGTAACACTACTCTTCACACCTTGTAACACACCACTACACCTTGTAACACACCACTACACCCTGTAACACTACTCTTCACACCTTGTAACACACCGCTACACCCTGTAACACTACTCCTTCACACCTTGTAACACACTGATTCACCCTATAACACTACTTCACGCCTTGTAAAACACTGCTACACCCTATAACACTACTTCACACCTTGTAACACGCCACTACACCCTGTAACACTACTCCTTCACACCTTGTAACACACTGATTGACCCTATAACACTACTTCACACCTTGTAAAACACTGCTACACCCTGTAACACTACTCTTCACACCTTGTAACACGCCACTACACCCTGTAACACTACTTCACACCTTGTAACACTGATTCACCCTATAACACTACTTCACGCCTTGTAAAACACTGCTACACCCTGTAACACTACTCTTCACACCTTGTAACACGCCACTACACCCTGTAACACTACTCCTTCACACCTTATAAGACACCACAAGACCTTGTAACACACCACAACACAATATAATACACCACCACACCTTGTAACACACCCCTACATCCTTCAACACTACTACACCCTGTAACACCGCTACACCCTGTAACACACCGCTACACACTGTAACACTACTCTTCACACCTTGTAACACACCGCTACACCCTGTAACACTACTTCACACTTTATAAGGCACCACTACACCTTGTAACACACCACTACACAATATAATACACACCACACCTTGTAACATACCCCTACACCCTGTAACACTACTACACCCTGTAACTCACCACTACACCTTGTAACACACACTACTCTGTAACAAAACAATACAGTCTGTAACACAGCCCTACACCCTCCCTGTAACACACTACCACATCCTGTAACATACCACTATACCCTCTAACACACCATTACACCCTGTAACATACCACTATACCCTCTAACACACCATTACACCCTGTAACATACCACTATACCCTCTAACACACCATTACACCCTGTAACACTCTACTACTACTATTTTTAACATAACACTACACCCTGTAACACACTACTACACCTTGTAAGACGCTACTACATCTTGCAGGGCACAAACACATCCCATAACTAACCAATGTAGTGTGCTACACAACGCCAATACGAAGATAAACAGCACCATTACAGATTGTAGCTAAACGTATTCACACTTGGTAACAATCCTCTAAAGCATGTAACAAAGCAACACTGGAAACACTCCGCTACACCCTGCAACACAGCCCCACTATACCTTCTAACAGTACTACACCCTGCAACACAGCCCCACTATACCTTCTAGCAGTACTACACCCTGCAACACAGCCCCACTATACCTTCTAGCAGTACTACACCCTGCAACACAGCCCCACTATACCTTCTAGCAGTACTACACCCTGCAACACAGCCCCACTATACCTTCTAGCAGTACTACACCCTGCAACACAGCCCCACTATACCTTCTAACAGTACTACACCCTGCAACACAGCCCCACTATACCTTCTAGCAGTACTACACCCTGCAACACAGCCCCACTATACCTTCTAACAGTACTACACCCTGCAACACAGTACTACACTCAGCAACACAAAGCACATCGAAACAACGTTACATTAAGCCACACAGGTTAAGGCTGGATCCACTAATTTATTGTTGATTACTTTTCGATAACCATATAAAACTTAATAAGACATTCACTGTCACACAACACAAGCACACTGACCACTTATTGTAAGTAACTGAGGCTGCAAGTGCACACTCACTTAACACACTCCTGATCACACCTCATTATTTTCGACTATTACTGTTTGTTTTTTAGGCTGCAACAATTTGCTTCAAAAAGAAATAAGATAAATTAAAAAATTAAGGAAAATATACGACTGAGCTTCGATTTTTGTGTTTAGCTAATTTTGTTTGCTTTTATATTTGTTCGACACACAGACACACACACACACACACACACACACACACACACACACACACACACACACACACACATACATAGCTTTAAGCAGAGGTATGATAAAGCTCACGGTTCAGGGAGAGTGACCTAGTAGCGATCAGTGAAGAGGCGGGGCCAGGAGCTCGGACTCGACCCCCGCAACCTCAACTAGGTGAGTAGGTGAGTACACACTGACGTGTATAGTATGCAAAGTCATGGAGAAGATCGTCAGGAAAAGAGTGGTGGAGCACCTAGAAAGGAATGGGCTTATTAACGACATCCAGCACGGTTTCAGGGACGGTAAATCCTGTGTCACAAACCTACTAGAGTTATATGACAGGGTGGCAGCAGTATGACAAGAGAGAGGGGTGGGTAGACTACGTTTTTTGTGACTGTAAGAATGCTTCTGACACAGTTCCTCACAAGAGATTAGAGCAAAAGATGGAGGACCAGGTAGGTATAACAGGAAAAACACTGCAATGGATCAGAGAATTCCTGACGGGAAGGCATCAGAAAGTCATGGTTCGTGATGAGATGTCAGAGTGGGTGCCTGTGACGAGCGGGGTTCCACAGGGGTCAGTCCGAGGACCGGTACTATTTCTGGTATATGTGAATGACATGACAGAAAGAATAAATTCAGAAGTGACCTTGTTTGAAGAAGATGTGAAGAATTTAATCGGACGAGGATAAGGCAAGACTACAGAGGGATTATGTTAGGTAAGACACATATGCAACAGTTAGGTATCTTTATTATGAAACGTTTCGCCTACACAGTAGGCTTCTTCAGTCAAGTACAGAAAAGTTGATAGAAGCAGAAGATACTTGAAGACGATGTAATCAGTCCATCACCCTTAAAGTTTTGAGGTGGTCAGTCCCTCAGTCTGGAGAAGAGCATTGTTCCACCTCAAAACTTTAAGGGTGATGGACTGATTACATCGTCTTCAAGTATCTTCTGCTTCTATCAACTTTTCTGTACTTGACTGAAGAAGCCTACTGTGTAGGCGAAACGTTTCATAATAAAGATACCTAACTGTTGCATATGTGTCTTACCTAACAACCTGTCGGTATTTTATACCATTTTAATGTTCAGAGGGATTATGCTGCAGGTTTTTGGACCAAGCTGCAGGGTTGGTCCAGAAACTTATTCCTGGAGTTGAACCCCAGGAAGTGCAAAGTCATGAAAACTGGGGATGGGCAAAGAAAACTGCAGATAGAGTACAGTCTAGGGGGCCAAAGATTACAAACCTCATTCAAGGAAAAAGATCTTGGGGTGAGTATAATACCGAGCACATCTCCTGAGGCGCACATCATCCAAATAATTGGTGCAGCATATGGGCGCCTAGCCCATATGTTGCACAGGACCCTGTGCACCTTGTACGTCAGGCCCATATTGGAGTATGCAGTACCAGTTTGGAACCCACATCTGGCCAAGCACGTCAGGAAATTAGAGAAAGTGCAAAAGTGCTAAGGGGCTTGTCCTACGAGGTGAGGTTATGGGAAATCGACTTGACGATACTGGAGGACTGGAGGGATAGGGATAATGCGATAACATATGGAATACTGAGAGGAACTGACAAGGTGGACAGAGACAGGATGTACCAGAGATGGGACACAGCAACAAGGGGTCACAATTAGAAGCTGAAGACTCAGATGAGTCACAGAGATGCTAGGAAGTATTTCTTCAGTCATAGAGTTGTCAGGAAATGTAACAGTCTGGAAAGTGATGCAGTGGAGGCAGGATCCATACATAGCTTTAAGAAGAGGTATATAAAACCTCAGGAAGCAGGGAGAGTGGCCTAGTAGCCATCAGTGAAGAGGCAGGGCCAGGAACTATAATTCAATCCCTGAAACCACAATTAAGTGAG
The DNA here is from genome assembly GCF_038502225.1 of Cherax quadricarinatus. Taxonomy (NCBI): domain Eukaryota; kingdom Metazoa; phylum Arthropoda; class Malacostraca; order Decapoda; family Parastacidae; genus Cherax; species Cherax quadricarinatus. Next base: position 48,469,698 of record NC_091309.1, read on the forward strand.
TACAATTCGGTGAGTACACACACATGCACACACCTCCTACCCACCACCACCATCTCTATGCCACCAGAAACCACCTATCCACCACCCCACCTAACAAGCCTCCACCCACCTAACCCACCACCACCTATCTAACTAGCCACCACCCACCTAACCCACCACCACCTGTCTAGCTAGCCACACCCACCTAACTAGCCACCACCCACCTAACCCATCACACCTACCTAACTAGTCACCACAACTCACCTAACCCACTACAACCACCTATCTAACCCACCACCACCTACCTAATCCACCACAAACATCCAAATAATCCACCATCACCCACCTAATTAGCAACCACTCACCTAACGCAACTCCACCCACCTAACCTACTACAACCACACAACTAGCCCACCACCACCCCACCTAACTAGCCACCACCCACCTTACCCACCACATCCACCCACCTAACCCACCACCATCCACTTAACCCACCACATCACCCCTCGAGTTTCTTATTTCAGTCAGTTAACTTTTTGTAGAGCCAATTTTACGCACTATAAAACATTGAGGATGATCCCTTTGCAGGTTTTGTCTCGCTGACTCCTCTTTCTCCCTTCCCTTCTTTCCCTTTCTGGCAGGAGGAAAAGAGAAGGTGGAGAAGAAGAAGAGAGAGGAAGAGGAGGAGAAAGATCAAGAAGAATAGGAAGAGAACTCTCAGGAAGAGAGAGAGGATCCCGCTAAATAAGCTGAGTGCACCGAGAGATCAAAGACATCGAAGTATTCTCTTTAGCAGACGCAAAACCCGAGGCAAAAGCATACTTAGGATGATGACCAGAGGAAAATAACACACTGGTTATTATTATTTTCATTATTCCAATTATGTTTATAATAATAATAATAGTAATAATAAATAATTTTATAATTAATTTTAAAATTACTGTTATTATTATTACAGGGTAGAACTAAACCCATTAGGGTCACGCAGGATTTAGGGACTGAGGGGCCATCAGGTCCAATCCCAAAAATGGAAACAGTAGAAAATGTGCCCTTTCTGTATTTTCCTGCACATGTATAATAGTAAATACTTTGAGGTAAGACTATGTGGGAGGTAAGACTATGTGGGAGGTAAGACTATGTGGGAGGTAAGACTATGTGGGAGGTAAGACTATGTGGGAGGTAAGGCTACGTGGGAGGTAAGACTATGTGGGAGGTAAGGCTACGTGGGAGATAAGACTATTTGGGAGGTAAGACTATGTGGGAGGTAAGACTATGTGGGAGGTAAGGTTACGTGGGAGGTAAGACTATGTGGGAGGTAAGGTTACGTGGGAGGTAAGACTATGTGGGAGGTAAGGCTATGTGGGAGGTACGACTATGTGGGAGGTAAGGCTACGTGGGAGGTAAGACTATGTGGGAGGTAAGGCTACGTGGGAGATAAGACTATTTGGGAGGTAAGACTATGTGGGAGGTAAGACTATGTGGAAGGTAAGACTATATGGGAGGTAAGACTATGTGGGAGGTAAGACTATATGGAAGGTAAGACTATGTCGGAGGAAAGACTATGTGGGAGGTAAGACTATGTGGGAGGTAAGACTATGTGGGAGATAAGACTATGTAGGAGGTAAAACTATGTGGGAGGTAAGACTATGTGGGAGGTAAGAATATGTGGGAGGTAAGACTATGTAAGAGGTAAGACTATGTGGGAGGTAAGGCTATGTGGGAGGTAAGGCTATGTGGGAGGTAAGACTGTGTGGGAGGTAAGACTATGTGGGAGGTAAGACTATGTAGAAGGTAAGACTATGTGGGAGGTAAGACTATGTGGGAGGTAAGACTATGTGGGAGGTAAGACTATGTGGGAGGTAAAACTCGTCGTAAGATAAAGCAGAGTTGGGTACCGTAACTTTCTTTACATTAGGCCAAGGACGAAAACGAATGTGAGCAAACTAATTTTATTCATAACCTAACCTATCCTAGCCTAACCTATCCTAAGTTATCCTAAGGTATAAAAAGAAGAAGGTACAGCACCGTGACTGGAACAATACACATGACGGACCGGAGCGTCGTTTTAAGATTCAATTCTTGTATCTGCGAGTTACTTTGTGTACTATTGTAACGTATCCTGTCCTGTCAGAAAAGTAAAGCATTCTGCGTAGGAGAGTAAAGCAATTGCTTCTGGATACCGCGATGACCGACGTAACACGAGAATGAAATGAATTGTGATAAGTCAGAGACGTGGGAACTCCCAGCCTCTCATCTCCTGATACGAGACAAAAACGGTGTTTACTGAAAAATCCTGAATGGAGCTTTTTATAAAGCAGGATTGCTTGATATATAAGTGTAATTAATTCATGTTCACACTTTATCACAAGAATCGTTCTCCAGATATCGTGGCCTGGTGGTTAACGCTCTCGCTTCACACGGTGAGGGCCTGGGTTCGATTCCCAGCCAGAGTAGAAACATTGGACGTGTTTCTTTCCACCTGTTGTCTATGTTCCCCATCAGTAAAATGGGTACCTGGGTGTTAGTCGACTGGTGTGGGTCGCATCCTGGGACACTGACCTAAGGAGGCCTGGTCACAGACCGGGTCGCGGGGGCGTTGACCCCCGGAACTCTCTCCAGATCTCCAGAAACTATTATCTGTAGCAGTGATAGTCAGGAACTGTCAGGATCATCCCTAGAAGTCTCCTCCAAATATATTATCTCAAGAAGTGTCTCTTGGGTGTCTATACAAGCATCCTGCAGATATGACCAGCGTTATGCATTAAAGAATTCTCAAGATATTGTCAGAATTATTCTAAGGAACGTTGGGCAGATATCGTCACGATAAACACAGAATCGTTGTTGAAATATCGTCAGCATTATCCCTAGAATCTTTTGCCAGATGTCGTCAAAATTATCCTCTTACGAGTTCTCCAGAAATCACTAAGATGACTTTCTATTTTAGAAGTCGGGGTGGTGGGGGCATGATTATAAAGGGCTCTTGATCTAAGAGACTAGAGCTACCCTATCATGCACGATCCCTTCTGGCTTAGCGCTCCCCAGAGTATTGTTACGAAACAATGTTCCACACCATGGGGTTGAACAATCCTCCTGTTTAAGGGACTGACAAATAAAAAAACATGGTCAAGAAGGATGATAGACTGATTGCATCTTCGCTACTACTCCTGCTGCCTATAAATTTTATCTCCTCTGTATCTGACTGAAGACGCCTGCTGCATAGGCGAAACATTTCACTCACCAATAAAAATACCCAACTGTTGCACACGTGTCTTACTCTTCAGCGACTCAGGGAGAAACTAAGAAGCAGGGAGGAACTAAGAAGCAGGAAGGAATTAAGCAGGGAGGAATTAAGAAGCAAGGAAGAACTAAGAACCAGGAAGGAACTAAGAACCAGGGAGAAACTAAGAAGCAGGGAGGAACTAAGAACCAGGGAGAAACTAAGAAGCAGGGAGGAACTAAGAACTAGGGAGAAACTAAGAAGCAGGGAGGAACTAAGAAGCAGGGAGGAACTAAGAAGCAGGGAGGAACTAAGAAGCAGAGAAGAACTAAGAACCAGGGAGGAACTAAGAAGCAGGGAGGAACTAAGAAGCAGGGAGGAACTAAGAAGCAGGGAGGAACTAAGAAGCAGGGAAGAACTAAGAAGCAGGGAGGAACTAAGAAGCAGGGAGGAACTAAGAAGCAGGGAGGAACTAAGAAGCAGGGAGGAACTAAGAAGCAGGGAGGAACTAAGAAGCAGGGAGGAACTAAGAAGCAGGGAGGAACTAAGAAGCAGGGAGGAACTAAGAAGCAGGGAGGAACTAAGAAGCAGGGAGGAACTAAGAAGCAGGGAGAAACTAAGAACCAGGGAGGAACTAAGAAGCAGAGAGGAACTAAGAAGCAGGGAGGAACTAAGAAGCAGAGAAAAACTAAGAAGCAGGGAGAAACTAAGAACCAGGGTGGAACTAAGAAGCAGGGAGGAACTCAGAAGCAGGGAAGAACTAAGAAGCAGGGAGGAACTAAGAAGCAGGGAGGAACTAAGAAGCAGGGAGGAACTAAGAATCAGGGAAGAACTAAGAACCAGGGAGGAACTAAGAACCAGGGAGGAACTAAGAAGCAGGGAGGAACTAAGAAGCAGGGAGGAACTAAGAAGCAGGGAGGAACTAAGAAGCAGGGAAGAACTAAGAAGCAGGGAGAAACTAAGAAGCAGGGGGGAACTAAGAAGCAGGGAGAAACTAAGAAGCAGGGAGAAACTAAGAAGCAGGGAGAAACTAAGAAGCAGGGAAGAACTAAGAAGCAGGGAGGAACTAAGAAGCAGGGAGGAACTAAGAAGCAGGAAGGAACTAAGATGCAGGGAGAAACTAAGCAGGGAGAAACTAAGAAGCAGGGAGAAACTAAGAAGCAGGGAGAAACTAAGAAGCAGGGAGGAACTAAGAAGCAGGGAGGAACTAAGATGCAGGGAGAAACTAAGAAGCAGGGAGGAACTAAGAAGCAGGGAGGAACTAAGAATCATGGAGGAACTAAGATGCAGGGAGAAACTAAGAAGCGGGGAAGAACTAAGGAGCATGGAGAAACTAAGAAGCAGAAAGGAACTAAGAAGTAGGAACAAAGAAGCAGGGATGAACTAAGAAGCAGGGAGGAACTAAGAAGTCAGGAACTAAAAAATATTGAGAAACTAAGAAGCAGGGAAGAACTAAGAAGCAGGGAGGAACTAAGAAGCAGGAAAAAAGAAGCAGGGATGAACTAAGAAGCAGGGAGAAACTAAGAAGCAGGGAAGAACTAAGAAGCAGGGAGGAACTAAGAAGCAGGAACTTAAAAATATGGAGAAACTAAGAAGCAGGGAAGAACTAAGAAGCAGGGAGGAACTAAGAAGCAGGAAAAAAGAAGCAGGGATGAACTAAGAAGCAGGGAGAAACTAAGAAGCAGGGAAGAACTAAGAAGCAGGGAGGAACTAAGAAGCAGGAACTTAAAAATATTGAGAAACTAAGAAGCAGGGAGGAACTAAGAAGCAGGGAGGAACTAAGACGCAGAGAGGAACTAAGAAGCAGGGAGACACTAAGAAGCAGGAACTAAGAAGCAGGGAAGAACTAAGAAGCAGAGAGGGAATTAAAAGGCAGAGAGAAACTAAGAAGCAGGGAGGATCTAAGAAGCAGGAAGAAAGTAAGAAGCAGGAAGAAGCTAAGAAGCAGCGAGAAGCTAAGAAGCAGGGAGACACTAAGAAGCAGGAACTAAGAAGCAGGAAGAAACTAAGAATCAGGGAGGAACTAAGAAGCAGGAAGAAACTAAGAAGCAGGGAGGGACTAAGAAGCAGGAACTAAGAAGCAGGAACCAAAAAGCAGGAACTAAGAAGCAGGAACGAAGAAGCAGGGAGGAACTAAGAAGCAGGAACGAAGAAGCAGGGAGGAACTAAGAAGCAGGAACTAAGAAGCAGGGAGGAACTAAGAATCGGTGGAGGTCTAAGAAGCAGGAAAAATCTGAGGTTGCAGGATAAAGGGGAAAGAAAACAACTGAGAAGTGGAAAAAGACAAAGAAGTAGCGGGAAAAACATAGCGAAGGAGTAAAGAAAAACGTAAGAAAAAAACAGATTAATAATTAACAAGGGGAAATTAGCAGAAATTGACAAAAATTATCCATACGTGTTGAGAGGTCAACTTGTTGTGTTGGTAACACTTGAAGAGAGGAGTGATGAGACACTTACCTTGGTCATACTGCAGGGTCATGCTGATGCTCAGGTGTGGCAACACTGGCAAGGTGTTACAAGCAACTTACCTGGAAAATATTAAGTTATTTGTAATGGAAAATATTACCATGTATAACTACCTACGCGGTATATTAAGTTATTAAGTTATTTAAGTAACAAAATACGTATGTACTGGATACCTATTTACTGTCTCTATGTCATTATCTAAGATTCTTATATACTCTGTGTATAATAATAATAATAATAATAATAATAATAATAATAATAATAATAATAATAGCAATAATAGTAGTAATAATAATAATAATAATAATAATAATAATAATAATAATAATAACAGCAATAATAGTAGCAATAATAGTAGTAGTAATAATAATAATAATAATAATAATAATAATAATAATAATAATAATAGCAATAATAGTAGCAATAATAGTAGTAATAATAATAATAATAATAATAATAATAATAATAATAATAGCAATAATAGTAGTAGTAGTAATAATAATAATAATAATAATAATAATAATAGCAATAATAGTAGCAATAATAGTATTAGTAATAATAATAATAGTAATAATAATAATAATAGCAATAATAGTAGCAATAATAGTAATAATAATAATAATAGCAATAATAGTAGCAATAATAGTAATAATAATAATAATAATAATAATAATAATAATAATAATAATAATAATAATAATAGCAATAATAGTAGCAATAATAGTAGTAGTAATAATAATAATAATAATAATAATAATAATAATAATAATAATAATAATAATAATAATAATAATAATAGCAATAATAGTAGCAAAAATAGTAATAATAATAATAATAATAATAATAATAATAATAATAATAATAATAGCAATAATAGTAGCAATAATAGTAGTAATAATAATAATAATAATAATAGCAATAATAGTAGCAATAATAATAATAATAATAATAATAATAATAATAAAAAGACACATTTCGGTCGCTGGGCGACCCGAGAAAAGTATCCCAGCATTCAGTAAGCCCAGCTCTCTCTACCTCAGTGCACGCAGTAGAGAAAATGGAGTGTGCTTATTACGTCTCAGTTAAGTGGAATGACAAGTGTTATTCTTGGCAACAGCCTGAGTTCAGGCTGTGTATGTACGGTTATAATGTATATTCCAAAGATTACCGTCTATATTAAGTGTCTATATAGCAAATGGAATGCACACATATAGCCCCATTAAATTGCATCTAAAATCATTATGTAAGTGAAGAGGTAAGACAAGGTAAAAATATGCAGATCTTCCAGACCTTTAAGGTATATAACTGGAAATACAAACACATGTGCAGTATAATGTGATCCTTTATTGACAACGTTTCGCCCACACACTGGGTTTTTTCAAGTCACAAACAGATCTGCCTGGGGTGGAAGGTACGGGAGTATTTATAGTCAGGTTCAGAATGTTGAGGTCAGGTGGAGAATGCTGCATCTGATGATCTACCGAGTGGGGTTATAGAGTCTAAAATCTTGGGTAGCTTGGAAAGGAGACTGGACAAGTTTGTGAGCAGACCTCCTACAGTGTTCTTATGTGGGATAGCGATGAAGAAGTTTCTTGGCAAGTGGTTCAGCTATGTTATAGAAGCCACTATTCTGGTTGAAGTTGTCGGATATAGAAATAAGTGATGATTCCAGGATTCTTCGGTACTGAGTGTTGTCGTCTGTGGCGATAAGTCTTGAGTTTCTGTAGTTTATCAAGTGGTTGTGTGAATTAAGGTGTTGTACACAGGCATTCCTTGTATCGTCAGACCTGCTTGCGTATTGGTATTCTTAAATACGTGTTTGGAGGTCCCTTGATGTTTCGCCCACGTATAATTTGTTGCAGTCATTACAAGGGATTATGTATACCCCTGCAGAGGGTGGAAGCTTGTCCTGTCTATCACTGGTAATGTCCTTAACGGTCGTGGTTGTGGAGGTAGATACTTGGAATGAGGTATTGGAAAAGATGTTGGAAACGTGTTTGGCAATGGAGTTCGTGGGGAGGACTGTGTATCTCTTCTCGGCAGTGTCTTCTCTGGGTGTGTTGAAGATGTTTAATGCCCGTCGTCTACAGTCTCTGATGAAGTGACGAGGATAGTGGAGTTTAGAAAATACTTGTTCAATTATAGTGCATTCTTCCTCAAGAAACTCATTGCTGCAGATTCTGAGTGCACGCAGGAAAAAGCCTATAATTACACCACGTTTAGTTTTGGTGTCGTGGTGAGAGTAGAAGTGGAGAAGATTGTTTTGGGTGGTGGGTCTTCGATAGACTTTAGCAGAAGACACGACCATCAGGGTTACCACCGCTGATAAAGGAGGTGGTGTTGTTATCATGAACACTGACGATTACAGGAACAAAATGCTCAATCTACTTAATGACCCAGATACCTACAAACCTCTCACAACTAACCAAGTGGACAACCTTACTAAAACTTTTCTTCAAGGACTCGCCGTATTCTGAGGGGCTCAGAACAGGGGAAGAAACTTCTGCACACCATGCCCAGCAACCCCAGACCTGCCAGAATGTACGGCCTGCCAAAAACTCACAAGCCTGGTATCCCACTGAGGCCCATATCCTCGGGAATAGGCAGTGCTCCCCACCAGCTCTCAGGAATTCTCGCAAAACACCTCTCTAAACTATTGGGCACTATCAGTCCAGCACATCTCAAACACTCAGGTGATCTTCTCAATCGCATTCGCAACATCAACATCAGGAACAAGAAACTTTCCAGCCTTGATGTGACTTCCCTATTCACCAAAGTACCTACTACACAAGCCATCAATCTCTTGCGCAGGAAAATTGACGATTCACTTGATCTTCCCATTCCAGCCAGCGATTTCATCGACCTTGTTGAACTATGTGTTGGCTTTACGTGTTTCTCTTTCGAAAATCACCTCTTTCAGCAGACTTTTGGACTACCCATGGGTTCGCCACTCAGTGTGGACCTGGCGAACCTATACATGGGACATTTAGAAGCCGAACGTTTCTTCACCATTATTCCTTCGTCTGTCACCTGGCTCCGTTATGTTGACGACATTCTCCTCATAACTTCTAGATGCTTCAACGTTCAAGCTCTCCAAGACAAGCTCAACCAGGTCGAGCCTTCAATCCAGTTCACACTTGAAGTCGACAACACTCTTCCTTTCCTTGATGTTCTTCTCTGCAAAGCTGACCACGAACTTCGCTTTAAAGTCTATCGAAAACCCACCAACCAAAACGATCTTCTTCACTTCTACTCTTACCACGACACCAAAACTAAACGTGGTGTAATTATAGGCTTCTTCCTGCGTGCACTCAGAATCTGCAGCAATGAGTTTCTTGAGGAAGAATGCACTATAATTGAACAAGTATTTTCTAAACTCCACTATCCTCGTCACTTCATCAGAGACTGCAGACGACGGGCATTAAACATCGTCAACACACCCAGAGAAGACACTGCCGAGAAGAGATACACAGTCCTCCCCACCAACTCCATTGCCAAACACGTTTCCAACATCTTTTCCAATACCTCATTCCAAGTATCTACCTCCACAACCACGACCATCAAGGACATTACCAGTGATAAATTAGACACATGTGCAACGCTTGGGTATCTTTATTGAGGCAACGTTTCGCCACACAGTGGCTTCATCAGTCCATACGTAGGAGAAACTTGAAGAACAGGAGGAGAATGAGGTAATCAGTCGCTCAACCTTGAGTCGATGTGTTCAGTCCATCAATCTTGAATAGAATACGGCATATCAGCAGAGAAGCAGCTTATAAACCGTATGGCAGGAGAGGTGCAGCAGTCATAGGTCGTGTCACATTCTCCTCCTGTTCTTCAAGTTTCTCCTACGTATGGACTGATGAAGCCACTGTGTGGCGAAATGTTTCCTCAATAAAGATACCCAAGCGTTGCACATGTGTCTAATTTATCAACATGTCGGTTCTCTGAACCATTCATCTACAAATCTGTCAGACACTGCAACTTCTTGGGATCTTAATACTTAGGAATTCTTCGCTTGCCTAATTCTTGGGCACAACTTACTTCCACATTGAACAAATGTGACACCACCTATGACTGCTGCACCTCTCCTGCCATACGGTTTATAAGCTGCTTCTCCGCTGATATGCCGTATTCTATTCAAGATTGATGGACTGAACACATCGACTCAAGGTTGAGGGACTGATTACCTCATTCTCCTCCTGTTCTTCAAGTTTCTCCTACGTATGGACTGATGAAGCCACTGTGTGGCGAAACGTTTCCTCAATAAAGATACCCAAGCGTTGCACATGTGTCTAATTTATCTACATGTCGGTTCTCTGAACCATTCATCTACAAATTACCAGTGATAACAGGACAAGCTTCCACCCTCTGCAGGGGTATACATAATCCCTTGTAATGACTGCAACAAATTATACGTGGGCGAAACATCAAGGGACCTCCAAACACGTATTTCAGAACACCAATACGCAAGCAGGTCTGACGATACAAGGAATGCCTGTGTACAACACCGTAATTCACACAACCACTTGATAAACTACAGAAACTCAAGACTTATCGCCACAGAAGACAACACTCAATACCGAAGAATCCTGGAATCATCACTTATTTCTATATCCGACAACTTCAACCAGAATAGGGGCTTCTATAACATAGCTGAACCACTTGCCAAGAAACTTCTTCATCGCTATCCCACATAAGAACATAGGAATGGAAGAACACTGCAGAAGGTCTGCTCACAAACTTATCCAACTTCCTTTCCAAGCTACCCAAGATTTTAGACTCTATAACCCCACTCGGTAGATCATCAGATGCAGCATTCTCCACCTGACCTCAGCATTCTGAACCTGACTATAAATACTCGCGTACCTTCCACCCCAGGTAGATCTGTTTGTGACTTGATAAAGCCCACTGTGTGGGCGAAACGTTGTCAATAAAGGATCACATTATACTGCACATGTGTTTGTATTTCCACTGTGTCGGTATTTTATACCATTTATTTCCAAGGTATATAACTTGAGACATGAGGTCCCCACCGCTTCCATAAAGACATGACATGTCTAAATATAGCTATGACAGCAGGAGAAAACAGACACCCCAAGAAGTAGCAACAACCACAAGAATACTTCAGGAATAATTTCTGAACTCTTGCAGTGACAATGTATGGATATACATCAAGGTGTTAGTAGCAGTATGTGGGTACACGCTTCCTTTTAACATACATCAGTCTTCACTATCATACTTTATAACCTCTGTGAGGGCAGAAATTGACGGGCCACAAGATGAATTCAGTTTCAGCCTGCATCACCAACAAGCCTCAGTCTATCAATGAATGTAAACAGGGAAGTGGTGATTGTAGATGAATGGTTCAGAGAACTGACATGTTGATAAATTAGACACATGTGCAACTCGTGTCTAATTTATCAACAGGGAAGAGGTTGTGCAAGAAAGGTATAAAATACCGACAATATGAAAGTTAAGACACATGTGCAGCATCTGAATATCTTTATTGTAGACGTTTCGCCATCCAGTGGCTTTATCAATACAGATTCCACTCGGGAATCCCGCCTACCAGTGACTATGCCCTCGTCTGCTACACGTACTTATCCACTGACGCCTATATAACCGCCAGTCTTCTTGCCTTCGCTCCAGATTCTCCTCCACCACGATGCTGTGAACACTAACTCCAAGGCTGACGAACTGATTACCTCATCTTTTGTATACAGTTCTACTGCCTTCTAATTATGTCCTGGAATCTGTATTGATAAAACCACTGGATGGCGAAACGTCTACAATAAAGATACCCAGATGTTGCACATGTGTCTTAATTTTCAGGGAAGAGATGAACAAGACCAAGACAGTGTACAGAGTGAATCTGCTATCTCAAACTTGTCTCAAGCAGTTCTCCATACCAGTGAAACTGTCTTTATCCAAGACTTGTCCTTGTATACACAGAAATACAGCAACCTCATAAAATACCTACCATATGTATTACATCGAAAAAAATAACATCTGTAATAGTTGCAATTAACTTGCAACAAGGCTTGCAAGTTAATTGCAACCATTATAATTGTTTTTCCAGACTATCACTTACAACTGCAATTATTTGATCTAGGAAGACAACTGAAGAAGCTTCGTTTCAGATATGTTTTAAAAATAAGATCTAAGACATGTTTGGTAATATTTTATATTATTTTAGAAAGATGCAAATGAGTAATTCCACACCGTGAAAAATACAGAAAATAATATTGACTTTAATGGTACACAACAACTTCCATAAGTTACATAAATTTTTGTCATATTACGCTTCATTAAGATTCATGATGGGAAGGTACTCGTAAATTTTTGGATAGCACTTAATTAGGGAAAGTTTGTGAAAGGTTGCAAGTCCTAGCTGCACCCTGCTGGGAGGAAAAAAATCCTGCTATGATATGCGACGGAGCATTTATCATCTCTTCTCAGGTTGGAGCACCAGTGGAGGAAAATACCTTCAATAAATCAAGGGATCTAAGGTGAATAAAACACAATCCTCTTGTATATACTTAATTTCAAAACTTCTCCTAGTTTATCAGCTGCGGATTTCTGTGTACCTTCTCCTGAAGATGGAGTGATGATGGTGGGGTCTCTTAGGAGGACTAGGTTTAGATCAGGATTCATCCTTATCGACCATTTCGCAACTTGTTTATTCTTAGATTCGCTTGCAATATGAGTCCTAATGGAATGGAATTCAATCCATCTTGGATCAAGGATCAATATAAGGTATAATTTCCACTTATAAATTAAGTCTTAGTTCACCATTTCATAATTACTGGTCAAAATGTTGAGGGTGTGACCATTTAATCTCCTAATATTTGCCCCATTGTCTAGTAAGAATTGACACAACCTCCCTTGATGCGACTGCCACTAAAAATAATTTCTTGGTTATATTCTCCCTACCACTCAGCGAATCGGTACACTTGTTGACATAGTAGGATCATTTCACAACTGACTGGATCAACATCAAGAGTAAATTCCACCTTGTTTCATTTGGAGATTGCAAATAAATGTTTTTCTCTTGGAGGAATGTTGCAACAGGTTTGGACTTTCATTTTGACGTCACAAGAGAAAATGGTTTTGGAATGCTGCATGTAGAAATGAATTATTGACCTCTGGACTAGATGCATCTTTTATTCAGAATTATTGAGAGTGAGCAAAGCAGGTCATACGTTCTGGTAAAAAATTGGGAAGACTTTCCAGGTTCATTTCCTTCTCGGTGGTATTTGCCTCTTCCAGAGCCTTCAGGTTTAGCGACGTGAAAACCAGAAGCACATATCATAAGCTATATTGATTGATGAGATATTGCTAATTCTTTGTTTACTGTATCTCTGACAATGTACAGGAGGTTTATGGTGAAGACAGTATCTCTCTTCAAATATACCACAAGCAAGAAATCTTGACTTCAGTTCTAGGTTCTTCCGATTAGTGTAAAGATCCAAATTTAGATGAAGTTGGCTGAGATTCTGGAATTCTTCTATTGCATCCTACTTTCCTGCATATGCAAGAAAGATGGAGGATGTTGAATGTTGAGCATGCAAGAATCCCAAATTTTGGTTCTGCTTGTAGCAGATCTCAGAAAGTAAAAATCTCCAAAATATACAGTAGCAGCTGGTCACGTGCAATAGAATGTATTTTTTATTTTTTTTGGTTAATGATCTTTTGTCTGTTTCTTTGTGCTGTTGTCACTTCCAGGAGCTGTTTCATTTATTTTCTTCTGTGCATTATTTTGGTGATCTTTTAAATATTCAATTTTATTCTTTTCATTACAGCATTTTAAACGCGTGATGACTTTTAACGTAGCCTTCGTCATCTCTCCGCAACACCTGCACGTAGCCTTCGTCATCTCTCCGCAACACCTGCACGTAGCCTTCATCTTCTCTCCGCAACACCTGCACGTAGCCTTCATTTTCTCTCCGCAACACCTGCACGTAGCCTTCATCTTCTCTCCGCAACACCTGCACGTAGCCTTCATCTTCTCTCCGCAACACCTGCACGTAGCCTTCATCTTCTCTCCGCAACACCTGCACGTAGCCTTCATCTTCTCTCCGCAACACCTGCACGTAGCCTTCATCTTCTCTCCGCAACACCTGCACGTAGCCTTCATCTTCTCTCCGCAACACCTGCACGTAGCCTTCATCATCTCTCCGCAACACCTGCACGTAGCCTTCATCATCTCTCCGCAACACCTGCACGTAGCCTTCATCATCTCTCCGCAACACCTGCACGTAGCCTTCATCATCTCTCCGCAACACCTGCACGTAGCCTTCATCTTCTCTCCGCAACACCTGCACGTAGCCTTCATCATCTCTCCGCAACACCTGCACGTAGCCTTCATCATCTCTCCGCAACACCTGCACGTAGCCTTCATCATCTCTCCGCAACACCTGCACGTAGCCTTCATCATCTCTCCGCAACACCTGCACGTAGCCTTCATCTTCTCTCCGCAACACCTGCACGTAGCCTTCATCATCTCTCCGCAACACCTGCACGTAGCCTTCATCATCTCTCCGCAACACCTGCACGTAGCCTTCATCATCTCTCCGCAACACCTGCACGTAGCCTTCATCATCTCTCCGCAACACCTGCACGTAGCCTTCATCTTCTCTCCGCAACACTTGCACGTAGCCTTCATCATCTCTCCGCAACACCTGCACGTAGCCTTCATCATCTCTCCGCAACACCTGCACGTAGCCTTCATCATCTCTCCGCAACACCTGCACGTAGCCTTCATCTTCTCTCCGCAACACCTGCACGTAGCCTTCATCTTCTCTCCGCAACACCTGCACGTAGCCTTCATCTTCTCTCCGCAACACCTGCACGTAGCCTTCATCTTCTCTCCGCAACACCTGCACGTAGCCTTCATCTTCTCTCCGCAACACCTGCACGTAGCCTTCATCTTCTCTCCGCAACACCTGCACGTAGCCTTCATCTTCTCTCCGCAACACCTGCACGTAGCCTTCATCTTCTCTCCGCAACACCTGCACGTAGCCTTCATCTTCTCTCCGCAACACCTGCACGTAGCCTTCATCTTCTCTCCGCAACACCTGCACGTAGCCTTCATCTTCTCTCCGCAACACCTGCACGTAGCCTTCATCTTCTCTCCGCAACACCTGCACGTAGCCTTCATCTTCTCTCCGCAACACCTGCACGTAGCCTTCATCTTCTCTCCGCAACACCTGCACGTAGCCTTCATCTTCTCTCCGCAACACCTGCACGTAGCCTTCATCTTCTCTCCGCAACACCTGCACGTAGCCTTCATCTTCTCTCCGCAACACCTGCACGTAGCCTTCATCTTCTCTCCGCAACACCTGCACGTAGCCTTCATCTTCTCTCCGCAACACCTGCACGTAGCCTTCATCTTCTCTCCGCAACACCTGCACGTAGCCTTCATCTTCTCTCCGCAACACCTGCACGTAGCCTTCATCTTCTCTCCGCAACACCTGCACGTAGCCTTCATCTTCTCTCCGCAACACCTGCACGTAGCCTTCATCTTCTCTCCGCAACACCTGCACGTAGCCTTCATCTTCTCTCCGCAACACCTGCACGTAGCCTTCATCTTCTCTCCGCAACACCTGCACGTAGCCTTCATCTTATCTCCGCAACACCTGCACGTAGCCTTCATCTTCTCTCCGCAACACCTGCACGTAGCCTTCATCTTCTCTCCGCAACACCTGCACGTAGCCTTCATCTTCTCTCCGCAACACCTGCACGTAGCCTTCATCTTCTCTCCGCAACACCTGCACGTAGCCTTCATCTTCTCTCCGCAACACCTGCACGTAGCCTTCATCTTCTCTCCGCAACACCTGCACGTAGCCTTCATCTTCTCTCCGCAACACCTGCACGTAACTATGTTTTCCTCACTACTCGAGTTTTCTCAACAGAGACCAAAGTACGTCCGAAGGAAGCGTGAAAATTATACTTCCAGTGAGCATTCCATCCTTACTGTATTCAACACACTATTACATAGCTCCAACTTTCCAGTAAACGAAGAACCTGCACTGGAAAGTGTGAAGCAAAAGTTTCTCACAAGCAGAGCTTAACTGACTGAACTAACTGACTACGAATCTTTGACATTTGCAAAATATACTGTCGAAGTACTGTCTATCCCCAGTCTCCCTTACATAAAAAAAACCCCATCGCAATCAATGCAAAACAGGTGCAAGTGATTTTAATTATGCAATAACTACGAACAAGGCATACAAGATGCAATACAATAACAGGGGATTAGAGTTGAATGATAGCTCTGTTCCTTTCGTTTGCAATGAACACATAGTCAGGAGCTTGCAATATTTTAGAAATGAGTATTAAGTCCAATTAGTTTCGTTTAGGAGAGCGATTCTACCTTGAATGAGGAAGGTGATACCAGGAAGACCAGTGGCAAGTGCCAAAAATATGAAAGCAGAGCAATGAAACAGGAGAAAACAAACCAGCCAAAAGGAAAATCAGAAAATCTTTGATACTGCTACGAAACTACACAACCCTAACGGGTTTGTAGAAATAATTATTTTGGCAGCTAGAACAGTTAGTTAGTTAAAGATTAGCCGGTATTCTCCCGGCCCGGGCCTTGTCCAAGTGGTGGCCCGGCCTTGGCTCCCTCTTTAGGGATTGTCTGAGACCTAAGTCTCCCATGGGAGGAGGCACAAGCACCTCCTCATCTTTGGGACCAACTGTCCCCAGGCCTAGCCACAAGCTAGGCCTCTCTAGTCTGCCATCCCCACCCCAAGGGGACTAATGGGAATGCCAGTCTTATGAGCTAAAGGCTCGGGCTCAGGCACCTACCCTACCCTAGAAGGGCTGGGCATGGTGTCGATCAGCTAGAACAGCTTATCATAGTACTGAATCTAGAATAACCCTTCAGATTTAAAATGTGCTGGTTCTCCTATACAATGAGAATTTTTCTGTCCTGCCGAATGCCCTAAAAATATTCAACATAAAAGTATATTTGAAGATTCATGGATGGTTAAAAGTATTTTGATCAGGAATTCCCCTCAACATGGTATTGGTGGTGTTTACAAGTTGGGTGTAATGGTTGTAACTTACTGGGACAGACCAGCAACTCTTTATAGGTTAATACAACACTAATATTCAGTAAGAATAGCTCAAGACTCGAATAGGAAATTCAATCACACACGAGTTTGCAACGATCCTGCAAACTGGTCAGAAGCAAGAGGCTTAGTTCCTTATACCTCATGGCTGGAAGAAAATATTTTGTTAGTGGCAATTATAAAACATGATAAACATTCATTTTATAATACTAGTTTTGGATTATTCAAACTTGATTTATTAATAATTGAGGCCATTGTGCATAATCTGAAGGTGGATTCCTGTACTAAAGCAATGGATCTTCAATAGTTCTACAGTTAGTAATTAGAACCTATTTTCCATCTCTTTCTTTCATTAGACCAGCGTCTGTTCAAGAGTTGGGTGAGATAGATAAACTATGAATGTCTCCCTCTTGATAAACTATATATGTCTCCCACTTTAAATGACCCATTTTTCTTACTGTTATGGAATTTTCTCAAGACAATTGCCAGATATATCTAAAATCAGAATGTAAAATCTTTTATAACATATCAAAGTCTGGTCGAGTTTTTGATAATTGCCATATCACTAATTTAATGTCTGCTAGGTCATTACTACACTATAAGTGTTTGTATTCCGGTGCTTTAATATTCTTCCTTCATTTTTCTGGCTCTCGGCACTGGTCTGATTGGTGTCATTTATCTATTTCAAGCAAGAATTGCTCTTCTGAGACTTAAAATTAAAAGAAGACGTCTGTAGTTTATCCATAAGAAGATGGTCATAGTTTATCTCTCACACAAGATTCCTGGGCAGACGCTGATCTAACCATGAAGAACAAGCAGGAACACAGGATGTAATTCCTTGGTGCGGAACTACAACACTTAAGGCAATCCAAAGTATTTTTATAGGAGTCAGTTTTAGGCTATGCATGATAGACTCAAATATAAATGAATCGAATTTGAATAAGCCACCACTATTCCTATATAATGAATGTTTACAATTGCCGATTCTACAATATCTCGTTCAAGCCATGCAGAGCAGAGGACAGTGACTGTGCCTTCTGACCATTTTGCAGTTATTACAGATTCTAATGTGGTTGAAAATTGCATCCAGTTCCTGCATAGTTCATATCGAATATTGGTGATGTGATATCCTAACATCTAGAGGTTTGCTGGCCTGTCCCTCATAAGATAAGTTGCAACCATTGTAACCAATTCTGTATACACCATCAACATAATATTGAAGAGATTTCGTTAGCAAAGTGCTTTTAATAGTATGTGAATTCTTAAAAGTTATATGTATGTTAAATCATTTAAGAGCACTCATCAGAAGATATAAATTCTCATTGTATGGGAGAACTGGCACATTCTTGATCTGACGTGTTATCCTGGACTCAGACCTATGATAGGTTTTCCTACTTGCCAGCAACAATGATTTCACAAACTCCTTATTGTACTCCAGTTTCGTGGCAATATCAAATATTTTCATAAGTTTGTCATCGAGAAACTCTGTGCTGCACACTCTGTAATCTCTCAGAAATGTAATGGGAAAAACACTCCATTTTCCTCTTGTCTCATGGTTGGAACTATAGTGAATGTATGAGCACACATTAGTGGCCTTTCTGTAAATTGTAAACTTGGATTTTCTCTTAACTCGGTGAATCAACACATCTATGAATGGAAGATTTGTTAAGTCATACCATGAACTTAAAATGGGTTAATGAGAATGATGTCGAAGAGGTATGAGATAGATTTAAGAATGTAGTGTTAGAGTGTTTAACAGAAGTTTGTGGTTACAGGAAAATGGGTGTGGGAAGGAAGAAGAGCGACTGGTGGACTGATGATGTAAAGAGAGTAGAAGGAAAGGCTTTTACAAATTAGAAGCGATGCAAGGAGGGAGGATTATATGGAGAGAAAAGGAGAGGTTAAGAGAGTGGAGAAGAAATGTAAAAGGAGAGCAAATGAGAGAGTGGTTAAGATATTATTTAAAATCTTGTTGAGAATAAGAAAAAGTGTTGGAAAAAGATTAATAGGTTAGGAAAGCCTAGGGAACGAATGACTTGACAGTTAAAAGTAGGAGAGGAGAGTTATTGGACGGCGAGTCGGAAGTATCACAAAGATGGAGCGAATATTTTGAGGAACTGTTAAATGCTGATGAAGATAGGGAAGCTGTGATTTTGTGCATTAGGCATGAAGGTCTAACATCTTGTAGGAGTGAGGAAAAGCCAGTTGTAAGTGTAAGGGAGGTGCCTGAGGCAATGGGTAAAATGAAAGGGGTTAAATTAGCTGGAATTGATGGAATAAAGACATAAATGTTGAAAGTAGATGGGGATATAGTTTTGGAAAGGTTGGTGCTTTTATTTAATAAATTTATGGAAGAAGGGAAAGTTTCTATAGACCGGAAAAGAAAATGTATAGTTCCTTTTCATAAAGGCAAAGGGGACAAAAAAAGAGTAAAAATAATTGTTGAATAATTCAGTTGACACGACTGCAAACAAACCATACCACGGGCGGGGATAGAACCCGCCATCAGAGAGTCTCAAAACTCCAGATCATCGCGTTAGCGACGGTCTGGAGTTTTGAGACTTTCTGATCGCGGGTTCTATCCCCGCCCGTGGTATGGTTTTTTTTCATACATGAAAGCAAAGAGGAAAATGTATGAGAGCATAGTGGTACCAACGCTCTTTTATGCGTGTGAAGCATGGGTGGTGAATGTTGTAACATAACGAAGTCTGGATGCAGTGGAGATGTCTTGTCTGAGGGCAATGTGTTTTGTGAATATAATGCAGAGAATGATTAGCTTGGAGATCAGAAGGAGGTTTGGACATTTAGAGAGGATGGAACAAAACAGAATGATTTGGAGGGCATATATACCTATAGTGAAAGGAAGACGGGATGGGGGTCGTCCTAGGAACGGTTTTAAGCGAGGGGATAAAGGAGCTTTCGTGTGAAATGGGCTTGGACTTCCAACAATAGTGCACGTGCGTGTTAGAAGCAAGTGGAGACGAATGTTTTTCTTTATGAATTGATGTGATGTTAGAGTGTAGGCAAAGTAACATTTATGAAAAAAATCAGGGAAACTGGTTAGCCGGACTTGAGTCCTGGAGATGGAAAGTACAGTGTCTGCATATGAAGGAGGAGAGTTGTTACATTGCGCTTTTTTAACTGTATGTATTATTCACTAAGTATTGTCACGTGACTTGTTGACAGTGATTAAATGAAGCTTAGGGCTACCAACTAAATTTCCTCTTATTCTGTTTCCAGGTTTCTTTACACCTCTGACATCCACTGTACCCTACCAGACAGGATGTCTGGGTGACAGACGGTGCCTGTGTACTCAGGAGAAAAGACATCACACTACCTGACTCTGAGAAAACGTTCCTTCATTCCTCCTGTTGATACTCTTTCAACATTGGATAGCTCCTGACGAAACACGTAGACATGTGAAAGTACCCGAGATGAAGATTTCCATCCCCAATGCTAATATTTTGTTTATTTATAGTCAATTTATTCTCTCAAATGTAATTTAAAAAAAATATATAACATTTTCCATACCCCCTTCCCCCCTTCCCCCCTTCCCTCGAGGCCCACTCTCCTTATTTCGACTCCCTGGTAATATATGGATAGTGTTCTAAAGTTTTGTTGCATAAATAACACTAATTGCATATATATATCTAACTTTTAGCCGAACTAATTAAAAATCACATTGCCCAGGAAATTTAATAAGTATTTATTTCTAACTTCTGATTTTCAATGAGCAGCGAAAGAATATTTCTTCTGGAGGTTTGTAATGATTTGCTAAATAAATAGCAAAAGCAGTTTAAAACTTTTACATAATTTTCTGTACTTTTTAAGTACTCCTTTACATAATATTTTACATAATAATAATAATAATAATAATAATAATAATAATAATAATAATAATAATAATAATAATAACAGTGTATATTTTATTTTTTATCCATATTTAATTAATTCCAACGTTTAATATATCATCGGTCGTCTTTGACCAAGATTATGTGACCTAAAAAAAATCAGATATATCAATCATCATTCGTGCAGTCCCTGTCTTGAGGAACTATACTGCCAGCCTAGTACAGGAGGCTCTCTCAACCGCAACGTTCCCTGTTTACCTTCAGATCACCAGCACTGTACTTATCTGCTCCAGAACTGCACCATCTCACTTTCAGAGTGCAGGCAGTGTACTTCCCACCTCACCTTCAGAGTGCAGGCAGTGTACTTCCCACCTCACCTTCAGAGTGCAGGCAGTGTACTTCCCACCTCACCTTCAGAGTAGAGGCAGTGTACTTCCCACCTCACCTTCAGAGTGCAGGCAGTGTACTTCCCACCTCACCTTCAGAGTGCAGGCAGTGTACTTCCCACCTCACCTTCAGAGTAGAGGCAGTGTACTTCCCACCTCACCTTCGAAGTACAGGCAGTGTACTTCCCACCTCACCTTCAGAGTGCAGGCAGTGTACTTCCCACCTCACCTTCAGAGTGCAGGCAGTGTACTTCCCACCTCACCTTCAGAGTGCAGGCAGTGTACTTCCCACCTCACCTTCAGAGTGCAGGCAGTGTACTTCCCACCTCACCTTCAGAGTGCAGGCAGTGTACTTCCCACCTCACCTTCAGAGTGCAGGCAGTGTACTTCCCACCTCACCTTCAGAGTAGAGGCAGTGTACTTCCCACCTCACCTTCAGAGTAGAGGCAGTGTACTTCCCACCTCACCCTCAGAGTAGAGGCAGTGTACTTCCCACCTCACCTTCAGAGTGCAGGCAGTGTACTTCCCACCTCACCTTCAGAGTAGAGGCAGTGTACTTCCCACCTCACCCTCAGAGTAGAGGCAGTGTACTTCCCACCTCACCTTCAGAGTGCAGGCAGTGTACTTCCCACCTCACCTTCAGAGTAGAGGCAGTGTACTTCCCACCTCACCTTCAGAGTAGAGGCAGTGTACTTCCCACCTCACCTTCAGAGTGCAGGCAGTGTACTTCCCACCTCACCTTCAGAGTAGAGGCAGTGTACTTCCCACCTCACCTTCAGAGTGCAGGCAGTGTACTTCCCACCTCACCTTCAGAGTAGAGGCAGTGTACTTCCCACCTCACCTTCAGAGTGCAGGCAGTGTACTTCCCACCTCACCTTCAGAGTAGAGGCAGTGTACTTCCCACCTCACCTTCAGAGTAGAGGCAGTGTACTTCCCACCTCACCTTCAGAGTGCAAGCAGTGTACTTCCCACCTCACCTTCATAGTAGAGGCAGTGTACTTCCCACCTCACCTTCAGAGCGCAGGCAGCGTACTTCCCACCTCTGGGACTGACGTTCATCCCACCGGTTTCCCTGAATCCTTTCATAAGTGCCACTTGTTCTGGGATTCTGGATTATTATTACTAATTTAATGAACAAGCTTTGAACCCTTACGGGTCATGTAGCTCATTAGTTCCGATCCAAGACCACAAGTAATTCTCAAGCGACAAAGCATCCCTCCTGAAGACAACAACAACGACTTATTGCGAAGAAAACACCTCGATCCTTCGAGCCTCGATGAGGCCAAACTTTCCTCCTGTGATTCGAGGAATCTGACATTTCTTCATTTTCTTCGGGTAGTACCCGGGCTGTGTGACTCCTTTGTGCTTAGATATCCTCCATAATCAAGGTCAAAATTTTTCTTGTACAGTGAGGAAAAAATGCAAGCACAAGACACGGTAAGAACTGTTACAGTGAGGGTAAGTCTGACGAAGCTGTTGCATGGGAGTCCCACGGCACTTCACAGCCTGGGTGGGCTTGTGATTGGCTGGTATAACGATGGGGCCCCTGATCGTTAAATCCTTAGCATCTGGTTCACTGGTCGTGAGGTATGTTTACATCGGTGTGTGACTTAGGCCGAATAAAATGCGATACGTGTAAGATTGTTACCATTAACAAAGTGCCTGTAAGTTATTTTCGTAAGATTGTGACCACTAAGTACATGCAGGTCATTCCATGTGTAAGACTGGAGGGAGCGTTAGAGTGTCAAGTAAATAACTGTGTAAGACATGTTTGTTTAGAGAACTTGGGCAGAGACTCTGCTCACAAGCTATGCTCATAAATCAGCCGGTGCAAAATATTTTGAGTTCTTATACCATACTAGATATACAAGAGTATTTCCAGATTTTAACAAAATTTCTGTAAGTGAATTTAAAAAGAAAAGAAATATACATTCTAATGGACTTTTAAATGGGAACATATTCATATTTTGTCTGATTAATAATACTTTAACACATTATTCATAATTTACCTTTTAATTGTGTGTGATATGTTGAATGTATAACTGCAACAGGAATTATGTATCCACTGTTACAGAAAGCAATTAGCACACTTTTCCACTGAAGCTAATTTATAAAAACTAATGGAAAATCCTGAATTTTGGAATTATTTTCATTAATGTTTATGTGTGAATGCGACAAACGCGTTGAGCACATCGTTAGAGGTTGTTAGTCCCATGTAACATTAACTCAAGCTACGCTGGTACAAAACATTTGAAGTTGCTGTAGTTACTAAATCTAAGGTGGAATGATTGACGTTAGTCTCATCTAACTGAAGTCTCCCAATTTTGATTCTAGGAAAGAGAGAGTCTGTCACCATTCCCTTTAAGGTAACGTAGTGAAGGCTGTCACAAGTCTCAAAAAAAAAGGGAATTATAAGCTTTGTTTATTTATGTTATGCCTAATATTTTTTTATAAATGTGACTCACTATATTCACTGTCATATAAATCCAGTATCCCATCTTAAGATATATAAATCCTCCTTCCCTCGCGGGGATTTATACAGTACTTCCCACCTGTGACATACACTGCCTTTCCCCCCTCACTTCAGTGATACATTGCCTAAAAATGAAAGATAATGATAGGGTTTTATTGGGGGTCAACGCCCCCGCGACACGGTCCCAGACCAGCATTTAGGCCAACGTTTGAGCCACAATCCGGCTGGTCAGGAACCGTTTTGAAGAACTTATGAAGTTCTCTTTTAAGACAGCCAAAGAATTGTTGGTAATGACCCGTATGCACGAAGAGAGAAGCTTGAAAAATCTCAATCGAAGAACTAACATTAATCGAATTCTTAGAATTCTCGTCTCTCTCTCTCATGCTTTTTACTGGACATACTTCTCACACACTGGCAAATCTCGTGCTTTCAAAGGGAGTAAATTGTGTGTGCATGTTTGGGACCAGTCCGTCCAACACTTGCCAGGTGTAACTTGCAACTTGTAATTTTATGGACAAGTTAAGAGACCTCAAACGTTCCCAGATGTTCAAATGTTTGTATATACTGGTAGTGAAGGTTCTCTGAACCTGCACCAACTCAATAATTTCGCCTGCACTGAAGGGGTTCATTAGTATACTACAGTTTTCCAGTGACTGATGCAGTACACTATTCACGGTGACACAAATATTACGTTCCCGTACTGACATATACTGCCTCGGATATACTAATGATATAAAAGTACCAAGAGAAGCAGTTTGTGTATATTTAATTCAATATGATATAGCTAGAGTATACCTGGCGATAAATTTAACAAATACAGAGACAACTCGCTCAAAAATATTCAAGATATGTCAAAGTATTTTATCCACAGTGGTATATTACAAACTATTCTGGAAAAATACTGTGACTTCTCTAACTGTAAATGAAGCTAATATTTGCATAAATAACTCATTGCAGTTATCAGGTGTAGTCGTGTGAATAGTTCATTACTTTCGTAACTTATTCAGCTTTCAAAACTTTGTGACTGAGTTTCTAGACCCATTATGTACCTCTGTAACTTCTTCGAATAAGTACGGGGAGAATAATAAAGAAATGAATATATTAAACTGGCTACCTGGAGGGTGTTCAGGGGGTCAACGCCCCCGCAGCTCGGTCTATGACCAGGCCTCTACAAGGCCTCGTGAAATCAGCTTCAGTTTGTCAACATTGGTGTACAGCAACGAATGCAAAATTCCTAGAATAATTTGTATGATCAGGTGTCGTGAAACCCATTTCCAGCATCCTGGAATGACGCATGATCAGGTGTCGTAAAACCCATTTCCAGCATCCTGGAATGACGCTCATAACTTCCAAAACCTTTGAGCAGTGTTGCTTCAAATATTCCTGAGATGCCTCCTAATTTAACGACGCCACAGAGTGACATACACATGCACATTTACCAACTATACAAGTAAATATGTATATATGCTTTGCCGAATAGGTAAAACTGGTCAATTAGCAAGAACTCATTCAAAATTAGGTCCTCTGTAAAAAAATTCTCGTGTACGTTTAAAGGTATACATTTTTTTCATTTATGTTAATGTAAAAATTAATAATTTTGTACCAAAAGAACCTTAGAAAACTTACCTAACCTTACTATAACAAGAGTAATTTAATTAAGCCTAAATTAACTAAATATATTTTAGATAAGTTTACAATAATTGGATAATAAACAAACACAATGAAATATATTTTTTTGTGTTAGGTTGAGAATGATTTTTGCCAAATTATTGCACACACAAATTTTCAGTGCCTTATTCGGCAAGAAGAGCGGTGCTATGGGTAAAACCGCAAGTTTTACCCATTCGTAGGTTCGAGTCTCCTTCGGCCAGAGATCAGTGTTTGTGTATATTTCGCCTGCTCTTGCGAATTCCTTGCATTATTAAAATCTCTAGTTGGTCGATGCATGCAGGGGATGAGATGAAAAGCCGTAAGACTTCTCCCTGAAAGCTGACTGCCTTGGATCAACGTCTAGTGCGAGCTGGGTGCCAAGGTATTGGTCCAGTGTGGTGAGAATGGTAAAGCACTGCGTACCTTGTTCCAAGGTTCGTAGGTTCGAGTCTCCTTCGACCAGAGATCACCGTTTATATATATATATAATATATATATATATATATATATATATATATATATATATATATATATATATATATATATATATATATAATGTGTGTGTGTGTGTGTGTGTGTGTATTGCCGGGAGCAATGGGCTAGTAACACCTTCTTCTGTATAAATTACTAAAAACAAGTTGAAGAAAAACTTGATAAAACTGAGATGTTTGAATGTTCGTGGATGTAGTGAGGATGATAAGAAAGAGATGATTGCTGATGTTATGAATGAAAGGAAGCTGGAAGTCCTGACCGTAAGCGGAACAAAGCTGAGGGGAGACATAAATGGGATTAAGTCAGGAGTATCTGAGAGAGTTAGAGCTAAGGAAGGGGTAGCAATAATGTTGAAGGATCAGTTATGGAAGGAAAATAGGGAATGTAAATGTGTGTATTCAAGGATTATGTCGATTAAAATAAGGATTGAATGTGAAAAGTGGGTCATAATAAGTGTGTATGCACCTGGAGAAGAGAGGAATGTAGAGGAGAGAGAGAGATTTTGGGAGATGTTAAGCGAGTGGGCAGGAATTTTTGAGCCAACTGAGAAAGTAATTGTGGTAGGGGACCTAAGAAGGCTTTAGAGAGGGTGTGATAGGTAAGTTTGGGGTGCCAGGTGTAAATGATAACGGGGAGCATTTGGTTGAACTTTGTATGGAAAGGGGTTTGGTTATAGGTAATACATATTTTAAGAAAAAGAGGATAAGTATACAAGATATGATGTAGGGCGAAATGACAGTACTTTGTTGGACTATGTATTGGTAGATAAAAGACTGTTGAGTAGACTTCAGGATGTACATGTTTATAGAGGGGCCACAGATATATCAGATCACTTTCTAGTTGTAGCTACAGTGAGAGTAAAAGGTAGATGGGATATAAGGAGTATGGAAACAGCAAGTAAGAGAGAAGTGAAGATTTGTAAACTGAAGGAGGAGGATAGATGGGCTAGTGAGAGTACAGGCAATGGGGTCGAAGATATACGGGGTATGTTTAAGAATATAGTGTTAGAGTGTTTAGCAGAAGTTTGTGGTTACAGGAAAGTGGGTGCGGGAGGGAAGAAGATTGACTGGTGGAATGATGGTGTAAAGAAAGTAGAAAGATAAAAAAATAGCATAGAGGTTTTAACAAAGTAGAAGTGATGCCAGGAAGGAGGAGTATATGGAGAGAAAAAGAGAGGTTAAGAGAGCGGTGAAGCAATGTAAAAAGCGAGCAAATGAGAGAGTGGGTGAGATGTTATCAACAAATTTTGTTGAAAAATAAGAAAAAGTTTTGGAGTGAGATTAATAAGTTGGGGAAGCCTAGAGAACAAATGGATTTGACAGTTAAAAATAGGAGAGGAACATTATTAAATGGAGAGTTAGAGGTATCGGGAAGATGGAGGGAATATTTTGAGGAACTGTTAAATGTTGATGAAGATATGGAAGCTGTGATTTCGTGTATAGGGCAAGGAGGAACAACATCTTGTAGGAGTGAGGAAGAGCCAGTTGTGAGTGTGGAGGAAGTTCGTGAGGCAGTAGGTAAAATGAAAGGGGGTAAGGCAGCCGGGATTGATGGGATGAAGATAGAAATGTTAAAAGCAGGTGGGGATATAGTTTTGGAGTGGTTGGTGCAATTATTTAATAAATGTATGGAAGAGGGTAAGGTACCTAGGGATTGGCAGAGAGCATGCATAGTTCCTTTGTATAAAGGCAAAGGGGACAAAAGACAGTGTAAAAATTAAAGGGGAATAAGTCTGTTGAGTATATCTGGTTATTAAGTGTATGGTAGAGTTATTATTGAAAGAATTAAGAGTAAGATGGAGAGGAGGATTGCATATGAACAAGGAGGATTTAGGAAAGGTAGGGGGTGTGTGGACCAGGTGTTTACAGTGAAACATATAAGTGAACAGTATTTAGATAAGGCTAAAGAGGTATGTGTGACATATATGGATTTGTAAAAAACATGTGATAGGGTGGATAGGGGGGCAATGTGGCAGATGTTGCAAATGTATGGAATAGGATGTAGGTTATTAAAAACGTTGAAAAGTTTTTACGAGGATAATGAGGCGAGAGGGAGATTATTTCATGAGAACAAAAGAAAGAAGGAGCACTGCAGCAGGCCTACTGGCCCATGCGAAGCAGGTCCAAGTCTCCTACCGGCTTAAGCCAATGCCCCAACCTAGTCAGGTCAGGTCACATTCACCCAAGGAACACGGCAACTGACCTAGTAGTACAAGCTAATCAGGTCCAACTCACACCCACCCACACCCACTCATGTATTTATCTAACCTATTTTTAAAATTACACAACGTTTTAGCCTCTATAACTATACTTTGGAGTTTGTTCCACTCATCCACAACTCTATTACCAAACCAGTGCTTTCCTATATCCTTCCTGAATCTGAGTTTATCCAACTTAAAACCATTGCTACGAGTCCTGTCTTGGCTAGATATTTTCAGCACACTATTTACATCCCCTTTATTTATTCCTGTCTTCCATTTATACACCTCAATCATATCCCCCCTGATTCTACGTCTTTCTTTCTAGAGAGTGCAGATTCAGGGCCCTTAGTCTATCCTCATAGGGAAGATTTCTGATACATGGGATCAACTTTGTCATCCTCCTTTGTATGTTTTCCAGAGCATTTATATCCATTCTGCAGTACAGTGACCAAAACTGTGCAGCATAATCTAAATGAGGCCTAACCAAGGATATATAGAGTTGAAGAACAACCTGAGGACTCATATTGTTTATGCTTCTTGATATAAAGCCAAGGATTCTATAAGCTTTATTGCAAACACTTATGCACTGTTGTCTTGGTTTCAGATTACTGCTAACCAGAACTCCTAAATCTTTTTCGCAATCCGTAATATTAAGATCTATATTATTTAGTTTATATGTGGCATAGTTATTTTCCTGTCCAACATTTAGAACTTTGCATTTGTCTATATTAAACTGCATCTGCCACTTCTCCGACCTCTGCATCAGTCTATTCAGATCATCCTGGAGTGCTCTAATGTCCTTGTCAGAGTGAATTCGACTGCCTATTTTGGTGTCATAAGCAAACTTGCTTATGTCGCTCTTTATGCCCTCATCAATGTCGTTTATGTAGATTGTGAACAACAAAGGGCCCAACACTGACCCCTGTGGAACACCGCTCGTGATGCTTTCCCACTCTGATTTCTCCTCATTTATGCAAATTCTCTGCTGCCTATTTGTCAACCATGCCTCTATCAAGGAAAAAAATTCTCCTCCTATTCCATGTGCCTTAATTTTCCTCAATAGTCTCTGATGTGGGACCCTGTCAAAAGCCTTACTGAAGTCCATATACACAATATCATATTCATTACCAAGATCTACCTCCTCAAACACCTTAGTGAAAAAAGTTAATAAATTCGTAAGGCAGGAACGCCCCTTTGTAAAACCATGCAGAGATTCGTTGATTAATTTATGCTTTTCAAGGTGGCTACGAACTGCCTCGGCAATTATTGATTCCATAAATTTTCCCACTATGAAGGTTAGACTTATTGGTCTATAGTTCGAAGCCAAGGACCTGTCACCTGCCTTGTAAATAGGTATTACATTTGTCATTTTCCACTTATCAGGCACTATGCCAGTCTGTAGTGATATGTTGAAAAGATTAGCCAAAGGTTTGCTAAGCTCCTCTTTATATTCCTTTAGAACCCTTGCATACAGTTCATCATGGCCTGGGGATTTGTTAGGTTTTAATTTATCTATTTGCCTAAGGACCATGTCACTTGTGACCCTAATAGTGCATAGTTTATCATCATCCTGTTCTACATAATTTATTATTTCTGGAATATCGCTAGTATCTTCCTGTGTAAAAACTGAGAGGAAGTTAGTGTTAAAAATTCTACATATTTCCTTATCACTGTCAGTGAGCTGACCCGAGTAACTTTTGAATGGGCCTATCTTTTCCCTGATCTTACTTCTGTATACCTGAAAGATTTTTTTTGGGTTAGTCTTCGATTGTTCATCCATTTAGAATCATTTTTGCTTGATCTGGTTTCCCTATTTGGAACATAAGTTGTCTGAGCAGCTAGAACTATACCCTGGAAAATGTCATATTGACAATCATCACCACCTACCTGACCCATAGTCATGTCATTCCAGTTCAGCCCACCCAATTAATTTTTCAGTCCTATGAAATCAGTCAAGTGGAAGTCAGGGACAGAGACTTGATTGCCATGATTAGGGGAATTCCATGATCACTTTCCCCAAGCTCATCATTAACCTCAAGATTATTAATTAGCAATTCCCTGCTGGCAAGAACCAAGTCAAGCAGGTTATTTCCTCTAGTTGGTTCTGTCACAAACTGTTTAAAAAAAATCCTGAATCGTATCAAGAAAGTCACTTGACTCTATATTTCCTGTCAAATTGCTCCAGTCAATCTGTCTATAGTTGAAATCTCCCATTATCACAACATTTTCGTATGTAGATCCCTTACGAATTTCATCCCATTGAAGTTTACCACACTCCCCATCAAGATTTGGGGCCCTGTAAATCACTCAAAATTAGCTTTTCACGGCCCTCGAGAAGCTGTAACCAAACAGATTCAGTGGCTGTTGCTTCTAATTTTATATCTTGTCTAACACAATTTAAATTGTCTCTGACGTACATCGCTACTCCACCACCCTTCCTGTTGACCCTGTCAGTTTGGAATAATTTATAGCTTTGTATGTGACATTCAGAAGGCATCTCTCTAACTTTCAGATTGAGCCAGGTCTCTGTTATAGCAATGATATCTATGTTTCTTGCACTTGCAAGTAATCTTAGCTCATCTATCTTATTTCTTACACTCCTGCTAGTATAGTAGACCTTAAGGGAGCTAGTCCCTTGCTGCCCTCTGCTGTCTCCCTTTGTTTGCTGACCTGATCTATTGTCTTTATTTATAACTTCATGATGAATGTCTCTTATATATTTACTGTGTTGCAACCTGACTGTTTCCCACACACACCCATACCTATATCTTCTATCAGTTTAAAATCCTAGGCATTTCAGCAATGACCCTCTCGACTGAGTTTGCAAGTGCTACCACCCCAGCCCCAGAGAGATGTACACCATCCCTTGCATACATATCATGTTTGCCATAAAAGTTGTCCCAGTTGTCAATGAATGGGATTGCAAGTTCCTTGCAGCATCTGTCTAGCCAGCAATTTACACCAATTGCCCTAGACAATCATTCATTGCCCACTCCCCTTCTAGGCAAAATGCTACATATGATTGGGACCCCTCCCTCAGACTTAATTAAATCTAGAGCTGACCTGTACTTATGTAGCATCTCTTCTCTCCTATCCTTCCCAATATCATTTCCACCAGCATTGAGACAGATAATAGGCTTGTTCCCATTACCTGACATGATATTATCCAACCTGTTGACTATGTCACTAACACCAGCTCCTGACCTGTGAGTCACCAGCCACAAATATGCGCTTATCTCTATTTGCAGGGGAAGTAGTACCTTGACCTTCACTGGCCACTGAAGTACACTCATCCTGAAGAACAGAGAAGTGATTTCCTACCTTTAAATTTTCTCTTAACTTTCCTTATTTTGATGCTCTTCCCATTACTGGGAACCACTTGCCACTTGTAGCAGGTGCTGGACTGCACCTCACTGCTGGTAGCCGTTGCTACCTCCCCACCTACAGCTTCCTCGCAGCGAGAGACAGACTGCACCTCGCTGCTGGTAGCCTTATTCCCCTCCAGCATTCCAGCCACCTCACACTCGCTTCTGGAGAAGCAAGACTTCCTTCTTCAACTCTCCAACCTTAATTTTTAAAACACTGCAAAAGCAAGCCATGGCTTTGTAACAGTCCACACTAATCCCCAAAGAAGCTCAGGGCCTGTGACCTCATGTGTCGACTGACTACTGACCACTGTCGACTGTCAGTGGTCCTTTTTTTTCACTTAGTGGTCAGTAGGCCTTAGACAGGGATGTGTGATGTCACCGTGGTTGTTCAATATATTTATAGATGGGTTGTAAGAGAAGTGAATGCTAGGGTGTTGGCAGGAGGTGTGGGATTAAAAGATAAAGAATCTAACACAAAGTGAGAGTTGTCACAGTTGCTTTTTGCTGATGACACTGTGCTTTTGGGAGATTCTGAAGATAAATTGCAGAGGTTGGAGGATGAATTTTGTAGGGTATGTAAAAGAAGGATATCAAAAATAAATATAGGAAAGAGTAAGGCGATGAGGATAACAAAAAAATTAGGTAATAGAAGATTGGATATCAGGTTGGAGGGAGAGAGTATGGAGGAGGTGAATGTGTTCAGATATTTGGGAGTGGACGTGTCAGTAGATGGGTCTATGAAAAATGAGGTGAATCATAAAGTTGACGAGGAAAAAAGGTGCACTGAGGAGTCCATGGAGACAAAGAACTTTATCAATGAAAGCAAAGAGAGGAGTGTATCTTGATCGCATCAAGAGAACTTTCAACAAGAAACTAAGGACTCTCTCCGACCTCTGTCCTCCTGACTGTGACCTTCTTCAACGGTTTCGTGTCATCTATCCCTCTCTTCCCTATTTCTATGGCCTTCCCAAAACTCATAAACCTGATATTCCTCTTCGTCCTATCATATCCTCTAGAGGTTCTGTCTCTTATTCTCTTGCTTCGTGGCTGGCCAAAACCCTCACTCCCTTTCTTGGTACTTTTTCTCCTGCCCACCTCCGTCACTCTCAAGACTTCATTGAACGGGTTCGCTCTCTCCCAACCTGTAAGATGCTTAATCTTGACGTTGAGCCCCTCTTCACCAATGTCCCTCTTGATGATATCCTTGATTTCCTTAGAGAGAAGGCCCATGAAGGGTTTCTACATCTCCCTATACCTACTGATGTCTTTCTTGATCTTATCCGCCTCTGTGTGGACTCTAACTCTTTTTCCTTTCAAGGGAAATATTATTCTCAAACCTTCGGTGTCGCTATGGGCTCTCCTCTCTCTCCTGTCATTGCTAATCTTTACATGGAATACTTCGAGACTGTTCTTCTTCCTACCCTTGATGTGCAACCTTCACTCTGGCTCCGCTATGTGAATGACATCTTTGCTCTGTGGCCTCATGACTCCAGTCTCTTCCAACCTTTTTCTTGAAGCTCTTAATAATCTTGCCCCTTTCATTAAGTTTAAAGCTGAATGGGAATCTAATTCCTTACTTCCTTTCCTTGATGTCCATGTCCACCGCTCAGATACAGGTTTTTCCTTTTCCGTTTACCGAAAACCTATGCACAGTGGCATGTACATTCACTACTTTTCCTATCATGCTTCCCCTGTCAAGAAAAGTGTTCTTATCTCCCTCTTTCTCCGTGCCCTCCGCATCTGTGATCCTCAGTTCCTTCCAGCAGAAATTTCCACTCTTCATAATTCGTTCTCCCGTCTTGGCTACCCTTCCCATTTCATAGACTCTGCCCTCTCACGTGCTAAACGCAATTTCTTTTCTCCCAAACTCTCTACTCCTGGGAACTCTTCTATCCTCTGCCTTCCCTATATTTCCGGTCTTTCTAATCTCAACAATTCTCTCCGTCCCTTAGACATCAAGCTTACCTTCCGCCAGACTAACACTCTTCGCACTAATCTCCTTCATACCTCTCCTCCCTCTACAGATGTTCCTGGTGTCTACTCTATTTCTTGCTCCTCCTGTCCTCATCAATACTTCGGAGAAACTGGTCGATCTCTTTCTGACAGACTTAGGGAGCACAAAAATAGTGTTAGGCTTGCCGACACTAACAATGCTCTTTTCTGTCACGTCAGAGATCATAGCCATCCTATTGAGTGGTCTTCTGCTAAAACTGTCTTCCCTACTTCCAACTCGAACAGTCGCCGTCTAGTTGAATCCTCTCTAATAAACAACTTTCCTTGTATGAATCTTAGCCCTGGCTTCATCTCTGTAGATGCCTTCCTCTCCCACTACATTGTAAAATGCTCCAAACTTCAGAACACCCGTGACTTAACCTGACTCCTCATTTTTTCTTTCTCTTTCTTCTTCTCCCTCCTCCCCTTTCCTCTTTCCTTTTTCTCCTATGGGTTGTCTTTCTCTCTTCTGTCTCGTGTTTCTGTTCCTTCTTCATTTATTTCACCACTTCCCCTTTCACGCACCTCTGTGCGCTTGCTCTCCCTCTGTGGGCACCTAGCTCTCTTGCAGTGCTCCCCTTCCTTTGTATTTGACTGGCTCGTCCTCCTTATTCCCCACTTCTACCACTACCACTACTACTACTTCTTCCACTACTAATACTACTACTACTACTACTGATGAAATTAAGACACATGTGCGGCGTCTGGTTGTCTTTGTTGTGGACGTTTCGCCATCCAGTGGCTGGATGGATGGCGAAACGTCTACGATAGGGATGCCCGGGTGTTGTGCATGTGTCTTAATTTTATCTTGTCGGTATTATATACCATTCTTGTACTACTACTACTACTACTACTACCACCACCACCTCTTCCTGCCTATATATAGCTTGTGTGGGTGGGAAGCATGAGTTGTGAATGTTGTAACAAGGAGAAGGCAGGAGGCAGTGGAGATGTCATGTCTGAAGGCAATGTGTGGTGTGAATATAATGCAGAGAATCCGTTGTTTGGAGATTAGGAGGAGGTGTGGGATTACTAAAACTATTATCCAGAGGACTGACGAGGGGTTATTGACGTGGTTTGGGCATGTAGAGAGGATGGAACGAAATAGAATGACATCGAGAGTGTATAAATATGTGGTGGAGGAAGGCGGGGCAGGGGTAGGCCTAGGAAAGGCTGAAGGGAGGGGGTAAAGGAGACTGTGTGTGTGAGATGCTTGGACTTCCAGCAAGCGTGAGCATGAGCGTGTTAGATAGGAGCGAATGGAGACAAATGGTTTTTAGGACTTGGCGTGCTGTTGGAGTGTAAGCAAGGAAACATATATGAAGGGATTCAGGGAAACCGGCAGGCCGGACTTGAGTCCTGGAGATGGGAAGTACAGTGCCTGCACTCTGAAGGAGGGGTGTTAATGTTGCAGTTTAAAAACTGTAGTGTAAAGCACCCTTCTGGCAAGACAGTCATGGAGTGAATGATGGTGAAAATTTTTCTTTTTCGGGCCACCCTGCCTTGGTGGGAAACGAGCGTGTTAAAAAAAATTATATAATATATATATATATATATATATATATATATATATATATATATATATATATATATTGTACATGCACAACAACACTTGGTTAGGAGATTAAATCTTAATGATCAAAGACTTTCACTGTGCAACTATAAATGCATTTTCTTCCCCAAGTGCAACGGCAGATTTGGTCATACTCTGAGGTAAAACGAGAGTCTGCTAATGACAGTACAAACGTACAGTGAATTACTGTTGTCCTTTCACTAATCCATAGATGTCTTCTCTGTTTATATATACAGTTTATCTAATGTCTTATTCCATTCGTATTTGTGTCTCAGGAGGTTACAAACAAATTATTCTTCACTGCTTGATCATTCGCAATCATACGTAGCAACTCCACTTAATAACGTCACTCATTTTTCACCTCTGATTCTTTTATTTCCCTTTGAGCCGATTTACCTTTTACTAATCTTCCGCCAACTCTATAATAATTAGATGGCAACGTGAGTGAGATTTTACTCTGGATGACCCAGCCACTTATTGATCCTGTTTCATATATTTCATTCATATCCTTACTCGTCTCATCAGGAACTATGTCTTAGTATACTATCTTGATACTCTTAGAGTAGGGGAAGAATACTGGATATGGATACCCAGCAGCTCTGCCAGAGTTTACTGAGCAGAGAATTATTGTGTCTGCCAGCCATGTCTTACCCTCAGTTGTGTCTGCCAGCCATGTCTTACCCTCAGTAGTGTCTGCCAGCCATGTCCTACCTTCAGTTGTGTCTGCCAGCCATGTCCTACCTTCAGTTGTGTCTGCCAGCCATGTCCTACCTTCAGTTGTGTCTGCCAGCCATGTCTTACCTTCAGTTGTGTCTGCCAGCCATGTCCTACCCTCAGTTGTGTCTGCCAGCCATGTCCTACCTTCAGTTGTGTCTGCCAGCCATGTCCTACCTTCAGTTGTGTCTGCCAGCCATGTCCTACCTTCAGTTGTGTCTGCCAGCCATGTCCTACCTTCAGTTGTGTCTGCCAGTCATGTCCTACCCTCAGTTGTGTCTGCCAGCCATGTCCTACCCTCAGTTGTGTCTGCCAGCCATGTCCTACCTTCAGTTGTGTCTGCCAGCCATGTCCTACCCTCAGTTGTGTCTGCCAGCCATGTCCTACCTTCAGTTGTGTCTGCCAGTCATGTCCTACCCTCAGTTGTGTCTGCCAGCCATGTCCTACCCTCAGTTGTGTCTGCCAGCCATGTCCTACCTTCAGTTGTGTCTGCCAGCCATGTCCTACCCTCAGTTGTGTCTGCCAGCCATGTCCTACCTTCAGTTGTGTCTGCCAGCCATGTCCTACCCTCAGTTGTGTCTGCCAGCCATGTCCTACCTTCAGTTGTGTCTGCCAGCCATGTCCTACCCTCAGTTGTGTCTGCCAGCCATGTCCTACCTTCAGTTGTGTCTGCCAGCCATGTCCTACCCTCAGTTGTGTCTACCAGCCATGTCCTACCCTCAGTTGTGTCTGCCAGCCATGTCCTACCTTCAGTTGCGTCTGCCAGCCATGTCCTACCTTCAGTTTCGTCTGCCAGCCATGTCCTACCTTCAGTTGCGTCTACCAGCCATGTCCTACCCTCAGTTGTGTCTGCCAGCCATGTCCTACCTTCAGTTGCGTCTGCCAGCCATGTCCTACCTTCAGTTGCGTCTGCCAGCCATGTCCTACCTTCAGTTGCGTCTACCAGCCATGTCCTACCTTCAGTTGTGTCTGCCAGCCATGTCCTACCTTCAGTTGTGTCTGCCAGCCATGTCCTACCCTCAGTTGTGTCTGCCAGCCATGTCCTACCCTCAGTTGTGTCTACCAGCCATGTCCTACCCTCAGTTGTGTCTACCAGCCATGTCCTACCCTCAGTTGTGTCTACCAGCCATGTCCTACCCTCAGTTGTGTCTACCAGCCATGTCCTACCCTCAGTTGTGTCTGCCAGCCATGTCCTACCTTCAGTTGTGTCTGCCAGTCATGTCCTACCTTCAGTTGTGTCTGCCAGCCATGTCCTACTCTCAGTTGTGTCTGCCAGCCATGTCCTACCTTCAGTTGTGTCTGCCAGTCATGTCCTACCTTCAGTTGTGTCTGCCAGCCATGTCCTACCTTCAGTTGTGTCTGCCAGCCATGTCCTACCTTCAGTTGTGTCTGCCAGCCATGTCTTACCCTCAGTTGTGTCTGC
Organism: Cherax quadricarinatus; assembly: GCF_038502225.1. Lineage (NCBI taxonomy): Eukaryota > Metazoa > Arthropoda > Malacostraca > Decapoda > Parastacidae > Cherax > Cherax quadricarinatus. The sequence goes on from NC_091309.1 coordinate 48,506,563, forward strand.
CAGCCATGTCCTACCTTCAGTTGTGTCTGCCAGCCATGTCCTACCCTCAGTTGTGTCTGCCAGCCATGTCCTACCTTCAGTTGTGTCTGCCAGTCATGTCCTACCTTCAGTTGTGTCTGCCAGCCATGTCCTACCTTCAGTTGCGTCTGCCAGCCATGTCCTACCCTCAGTTGTGTCTGCCAGTCATGTCCTACCCTCAGTTGTGTCTGCCAGCCATGTCCTACCTTCAGTTGTGTCTGCCAGTCATGTCCTACCTTCAGTTGTGTCTGCCAGCCATGTCCTACCTTCAGTTGTGTCTGCCAGCCATGTCCTACCCTCAGTTGTGTCTGCCAGCCATGTCCTACCTTCACTTGTGTCTGCCAGTCATGTCCTACCCTCAGTTGTGTCTGCCAGCCATGTCCTACCTTCAGTTGTGTCTGCCAGTCATGTCCTACCTTCAGTTGTGTCTGCCAGCCATGTCCTACCTTCAGTTGTGTCTGCCAGTCATGTCCTACCCTCAGTTGTGTCTGCCAGCCATGTCCTACCTTCAGTAGTGTCTGCCAGCCATGTCCTACCCTCAGTTGTGTCTGCCAGCCATGTCCTACCTTCAGTTGTGTCTGCCAGTCATGTCCTACCTTCAGTTGTGTCTGCCAGTCATGTCCTACCTTCAGTTGTGTCTGCCAGCCATGTGCTATCTTCAGTTGTGTCTGCCAGCCATGTCCTACCTTCAGTTGTGTCTGCCAGCTATGTCCTACCCTCAGTAGTGTCTGCCAGCCATGTCCTACCTTCAGTTGTGTCTGCCAGTCATGTCCTACCCTCAGTTGTGTCTGCCAGCCATGTCCTACCTTCAGTTGTGTCTGCCAGTCATGTCCTACCTTCAGTTGTGTCTGCCAGCCATGTCCTACCTTCAGTTGTGTCTGCCAGCCATGTCCTACCTTCAGTTGTGTCTGCCAGCCATGTCCTACCCTCAGTTGTGTCTGCCAGTCATGTCCTACCCTCAGTTGTGTCTGCCAGTCATGTCCTACCTTCAGTTGTGTCTGCCAGCCATGTCCTACCCTCAGTTGTGTCTGCCAGCCATGTCCTACCCTCAGTTGTGTCTGCCAGTCATGTCCTACCCTCAGTTGTGTCTGCCAGCCATGTCCTACCCTCAGTTGTGTCTGCCAGCCATGTCCTACCCTCAGTTGTGTCTGCCAGTCATGTCCTACCTTCAGTTGTGTCTGCCAGTCATGTCCTACCTTCAGTTGTGTCTGCCAGCCATGTCCTACCCTCAGTAGTGTCTGCCAGCCATGTCCTACCCTCAGTAGTGTCTGCCAGCCATGTCCTACCTTCAGTTGTATCTGCCAGCCATGTCCTACCCTCAGTTGTGTCTGCCAGTCATGTCCTACCTTCAGTTGTGTCTGCCAGTCATGTCCTACCTTCAGGTATGTCTGCCAGCCATGTCCTACCCTCAGTTGTGTCTGCCAGCCATGTCTTACCCTTAGTTGTGTCTGCCATCCATGTCCTACCCTCAGTAGTGTCTGCCAGCCATGTCTTACCCTCAGTTGTGTCTGCCAGTCATGTCCTACCTTCAGTTGTGTCTGCCAGTCATGTCCTACCCTCAGTTTTGTCTGCCAAACATGTCTTACCCTCAGTTGTGTCTGCCAGTCATGTCCTACCTTCAGTTGTGTCTGCCAGTCATGTCCTACCCTCAGTAGTGTCTGCCAGCCATGTCTTACCCTCAGTTGTGTCTGCCAGTCATGTCCTACCTTCAGTTGTGTCTGCCAGTCATGTCCTACCCTCAGTTGTGTCTGCCAGCCATGTCCTACCCTCAGTTGTGTCTGCCAGTCATGTCCTACCTTCAGTTGTGTCTGCCAGTCATGTCCTACCTTCAGTTGTGTCTGCCAGCCATGTCCTACCTTCAGTTGTGTCTGCCAGTCATGTCCTACCTTCAATTGTGTCTGCCAGTCATGTCCTACCTTCAGTTGTGTCTGCCAGTCATGTCCTACCCTCAGTTGTGTCTGCCAGCCATGTCCTACCCTCAGTTGTGTCTGCCAGCCATGTCCTACTCTCAGTAGTGTCTGCCATCCATGTCCTACCTTCAGTTGTGTCTGCCAGCCATGTCCTACCTTCATTTGTGTCTGCCAGTCATGTCCTACCCTCAGTTGTGTCTGCCAGCCATGTCTTACCCTCAGTTGTGTCTGCCATCCATGTCCTACCCTCAGTTGTGTCTGCCAGCCATGTCCTACCCTCAGTTGTGTCTGCCAGCCATGTCCTACCTTCAGTTGTGTCTGCCAGCCATGTCCTACCTTCAGTTGTGTCTGCCAGCCATGTCCTACCCTCAGTTGTGTCTGCCAGCCATGTCCTACCCTCAGTAGTGTCTGCCAGCCATGTCCTACCCTCAGTTGTGTCTGCCAGCCATGTCCTACCCTCAGTTGTGTCTGCCAGACATGTCCTACCTTCAGTTGTGTCTGCCAGCCATGTCCTACCCTCAGTTGTGTCTGCCAGTCATGTCCTACCCTCAGTTGTGTCTGCCAGCCATGTCCTACCCTCAGTTGTGTCTGCCAGCCATGTCCTACCCTCAGTTGTGTCTGCCAGTCATGTCCTACCCTCAGTTGTGTCTGCCAGTCATGTCCTACCTTCAGTTGTTTCTGCCAGTCATGTCCTACCCTCAGTTGTGTCTGCCAGTCATGTCCTACCTTCAGTTGTGTCTGCCAGCCATGTCCTACCCTCAGTTGTGTCTGCCAGCCATGTCCTACCCTCAGTTGTGTCTGCCAGTCATGTCCTACCTTCAGTTGTGTCTGCCAGTCATGTCCTACCCTCAGTTGTGTCTGCCAGTCATGTCTTACCTTCAGTTGTGTCTGCCAGTCATGTCCTACCTTCAGTTGTGTCTGCCAGTCATGTCCTACCCTCAGTTGTGTCTGCCAGACATGTCCTACCCTCAGTTGTGTCTGCCAATCATGTCCCACCCTCAGTTGTGTCTGCCAGTCATGTCCTACCCTCAGTAGTGTCTGCCAGCCATGTCCTACCCTCAGTTGTGTCTGCCAGTCATGTCCTACTCTCAGTTGTGTCTGCCAGCCATGTCCTACCCTCAGTAGTGTCTGCCAGTCATGTCCTACTCTCAGTTGTGTCTGCCAGCCATGTCCTACCCTCAGTTGTGTCTGCCAGTCATGTCCTACTCTCAGTTGTGTCTGCCAGTCATGTCCTACCCTCAGTTGTGTCTGCCAGTCATGTCCTACCCTCAGTTGTGTCTGCCAGCCATGTCCTACCCTCAGTTGTGTCTGCCAGCCATGTCCTACCTTCAGTTGTGTCTGCTAGCCATGTCCTACCTTCAGTTATGTTTGCCAGCCATGTCCTACCCTCAGTTGTGTCTGCCAGCCATGTCCTACCCTCAGTTGTGCAGACTGCCTCACGCATGTGCAATCAGATATGACAGGTCAATCATCAGTGACTCATAAGGGACAACTGCTTAACTCTCTTTACTGCCTGACAGTCGCTATTGGCAGCTCAGTTTGTGCTATGTATATGCATGATGCCCATGTCATGCAGGTAGCTACCGTAACACATAATATAAAAGTAATGGCAGACACTATAAGGAAAAATATCAATGATTCTATCTAACGCAAATGAATGTTACATAACAAGAATATCTTATAAACCACGGGCGGGGTTAGAACCCGCGATCAGAGAGTCTCTGATCGCGGGTTCTAACCCTGCCCGTGGTATGGTTTGTTTGCAATCGTGTCATTACGATTTCGTGAGTCAAGAATATCTCATGCTCGTGGATTATTCATGAATCATTTTGTGAAGAGGTAACGTAGATCACGGTGGACTGGTCCATCACCATTCAGGTTGTCTATGCGCTCTATGCAGAAAAGTTAAGAGTGATTAAGAGAGCAGGAAACCTGATGCACTACTGGCTATAACTGCCGAGGATCAGAACTCGTAGAAGACATGGATAATTAATCACTGTGCAATAGAAACTGACACTGCCATTAAGCTTGATACACAGTCTTGTAAGCTGACACAGTCACGCAGAGCAACACGTAAACACTGTCGTAGCAGCTTAAATATTAGGAACACTACAACACAAATTTGCATTAAAAATCTTATGAATAGTTATTAATGTTTATACAATATGGCAGAATAATGTAAGGTAACACACTCACAGCTATACAAAGTGAACAAAATCAGGCAGAAAGAACCCAAAGATGGTGAAATAATGAATGATATAACCTGTTATCTGTACAAGGTCTTCACGTTAACGCCAACTTTGCTAAGGCAAGATTTTAATACACAGAGTGGTCATTTGCCCGAGGGAGGGGGTCAAATTAAGTGGCAATGACCAAAACCTGTCATGCATCAAGGAAATTAAAGTGCCAAGTAGTCAACACCTGCAGTGGCCTCAACACCTGCCTTGATGGCAAGGGGTACCGAGTCAGCTTGTAATGTGTAAGTCAGGTGGTTAGAACAAGGTCAGCAGGATGGTCTGGACTGGTAAGAGAAGTGTGAGTTGGCTGGTCAGTCTGGTTGTCAGGACTCAGGTCAGTGTCATCACAAACATAATTTGTCTAGTTCAGATGAGACTTTACAGTATTATATCTGCATTGCGTATATAATTGGTTTGCTCTAGACAAATGAGTACGTGAAAGAGGCAGACTACTGCTTACGACACTATGTGAAAGCAAGCAAATTACCCAGGGGGTCTAAAATTATGAATTAAGTTGAGCAAAATGCAAAAGTAAGGTTGCTAACAGTGAATAAAATGCAGTGTAAAAATATAATGGTAGGTGAAAGAGGCGTCAAAATGGGCGAGAAAATCGAAGACACAACTGTAGTTTGCTGAGATGTACAGGTGGCTTACAGAGCTGGCTTAAGTCAGTGGCTTACTAGCTGGGTTGCTTGGGTCTCTGTAAGCAGGAACATCAGAAATAGTGGGACCACTTGTTGGTCCCCAGACAGCTACAGACAACATCAGAACAGAACTGGTTTACCAATGTGTTACCCTGGCTTGCCAGCGACTGGATATAACGGGTTTATTTTGGTAGGCTGTAGCGCAGTGTGTTAATGATAAACTTCGGAGGCTTCTTTGTTTATTGTTAAGTCGTAGTGGGTATGCAGGCTTGTGTGTTTGTGCCCATGGCCCGGGAGGGCCATGCCCACGAGAGAGAGCTGGGAGTACTTGTGTCTTCCTGCTAGGCCGCTGTGTGAGTGAGGGAGAGGCATGGGCCGGCAGGCTGGCGTGCCTGCCGGGAGGCCTGGCTACAGAGGGCAGCACCAGCATGGCGCGAAATATGAACTAAGCTGGCAGACAGCATGGGCTGTCTGTGCAGACAGTACAGGCTGTCTACATACGCTCGGCCACCTACCGCGCGTCGTCCCGACGCGACAATACTGGTAGTAAAAGAAACTCGGTCTCTCTCTCGTAGGAACAGGGCACAGAACACAAAATAAAAACATATATATACATATGGACATGGAAAAATCCTTCCTACAGGGAGGGAAGAAAAAAACATGTGGGGTGTGCTAAACATCGTGGTCAAAGGCAGTGAGCGTCGAAGGGCATCACTGCACGCCTTCCTGCGTCTGGACAGATACTGCAACACAGGAGACATCGCTGCGGCTGAGCTGTGATGTAACAGGGTACGGTCTCCTCTGGAACGGTGAAGCAGTCATCGTAAGAGTCGCTGCAGGTTTCACTCAACCTGGGGCACAACAGCTGGTGCCCTCGAGTGAGGCGTCGACAAAACTCGGCAACTGGGCAGGACTTCTAGCAAGCGACTCAGGACACTTCTCGAGTGGTACTGTCGCTGGGCTGTCACTGCCGGCGAGCGTGGAGCGAGTTGTGGAGCGAGTCGTGGCAGAGACGACTGGGCAAAACATCTGGGAGTCGTAACATCATATACCAGACTGCAGTGAGAGAGCTAGCAGTCAAAGTGACACCATCTTTGTGCAGGCTGCTCACTGAAGCTTGTGACACGAGGCTGACACAGCGTGTCATTCTCTCGACAGTTGGAGTTATAGCAGAGGTTAGTCTAAGCGTCCCCAGACTTGTTTCTCTACATATAACTGCACTCTGACGGTCTGGAGGTGAAGTGAAACAAATCTCGATGGGAATCGCAGCAGGTACGATTCTGCAGAACATCACGGAGCGACGAGCATAAAAGCTTTCTGTACAAGAGGGCTCATACGCTCATGGCTGAGTAATCAGCTGTCAAACACACTGGTCACATGGGTGACTTAGCACAGAGGTGCTACTCAGGTCTGGCTCAGACCTCACTGGACACACGGAAACTTTAAAAACACACCGCTGTACATACGGTACAACATGTGAGAACACTGACTGAGAGGAATTAATTAACACACGACATATATTATCTCTCAATCTTCTGGACAATACTGAAATAATTACTGAACACTCGATGGTGACATCATGTGATGTCAGGCATGATGTCGCGAGGTGACGTCAGCAGGACTGTGACGTCAGCAGACATCTCGAGGTGACGTCAGGCAGACATCGTGAGGTGACGTCAGCAGACATCTCGAGGTGACGTCAGCAGACATCGTGACGTCATGAAGTCGGGCTGCATCGTGGGTGACGTCAATGTGATGTGGGCAGCAGACCACAGCATGTGGCCTTGGGACATCTGGTAACTCACGTAGCTCGTAGGTCTACGTGACATCGCCCACACCCACGTGACGTCGTGATCCACGTGGTGTCGTGATCTACGTGGCATGCTGGTCCACGTAGCTTCGAGTGGCCACGGACACTCGGATACACAGTTCTGGCAATGAATTCACATGGAAAACAGCAGAAAACACAGCAGAGGGAGTGGGCAGTGGTGAGTGGTGTATGGTAGACGGGTGAGCGTGAGTAGGGCGAGCATGGGCAAGGTGAGGAACAGCCACTTCCTCTCCTCTCCTCCCCCACCCACAAATATGTAGAGAACTCACACTGGACGCAGAAATCACCACAAAACTCACCTATGGCTTGCTGAAACGGCTGTGCTGAGCTGAACAACAACAACAGCAACATATAAGTGACGCTGAACACGTGACTTGAGAAACAGCGTGGGACACTGTAGCGTGGGATGCTGTAGCGTGGGGTCACTGTGACGCCACTTACAATTCTCGAAGAAATTCGGCAAATTTCGGCTGGATCCTGCTTATACCTGTGTCTGGATGCTCAAACGTGCAGACACGACATCAGGATAACTCGTTGAGAGACGGATGCTTCTTGTGTAGGGTGATGAAGTGAAGATGACTTCATACCTCTTCCTCCCTCTCTCCAGGCAAACACAACTGCTGCGAGCACCGCTGTCACCATTTATAACGAGTTTATTTTGGTAGGCTGTAGCGCAGTGTGTTAATGATAAACTTCGGAGGCTTCTTTGTTTATTGTTAAGTCGTAGTGGGTACGCAGGTTTGTGTGTTTGTGCCCATGGCCCGGGAGGGCCATGCCCACGAGAGAGAGCTGGGAGTACTTGTGTCTTCCTGCTAGGCCGCTGTGTGAGTGAGGGAGAGGCATGGGCCGGCAGGGTGGCGTGCCTGCCGGGAGGCCTGGCTACAGAGGGCAGCACCAGCATGGCGCGAAATATAACTAAGCTGGCAGACAGCATGGGCTGTCTGTGCAGACAGTACAGGCTGTCTACATGGATGGCTCTGTATAAAATCCAGCAATTTCCGTCTCAACATCTCAAAACAATATGAAAGACAGCATGAGCCAGGCATGATTGTAGATTGCATTGGCTTAACAAAGCCACACACAGACTTGCTACAAGAAACCATAACCCAGACACACTTCCACACCACATGCAGTAACATCAACTAAATTCGTGAAAGATGCTCCACACGCTACCACCAAATTGTTATAGTGTGCAAAAAATACAGGATACGGATACCCAGGAATTATGCCGATAGTTATTAAGCACAGATATAGAGTGCCAGGCGTGTCCTACCCTGGGTTGCAGGCTGCCTCAAGCAGGTGCCATCAGGAATGACAGGCCAGCAGTCAGTGACTTATAGGAGACAATCAGTCACCTGTGCTTACTACCTAACGTCGCTACTGACACTAATGTAACCTGTTGTTTTGCCTGCTTTCGTTTGTAGAGTAGTTTAATGGCGCACTTTGTAGAAACGACACGTGGGAGACATCAATGTCTTGAGGTAAACTACAGAAAATGCGGTCGAATGAAGGTGTGTGTGTACTCACATAGTTCTCACCTAGTTGAGGTTGCAGGGGTCGAGTCCTAGCTCCTGGCCCCGCCTCTTCACTGGTCGCTACTAGGTCACTCTCCCTGAACCGTGAGCTTTATCATACCTCAGCTTAAAGCTATGTATGGATCCTGCTTCCACTACATCGCTTCCCAAACTATTCCACTTACTGACTACTCTGTGGCTGAAGAAGTACTTCCTAACATCCCTGTGATTCATCTGTGTCTTCAGCTTCCAACTGTGTCCCCTTGTTGCTGTGTCCAATCTGTGGAACATCCTGTCTTTGTCCACCTTGTCAATTCCTCTCAGTATTTTGTATGTCGTTATCATGTCCTCCCTATCTCTCCTGTCCTCCAGTGTCGTCAGGTTGATTTCCCTTAACCTCTCCTCGTAGGACATACCTCTTAGCTCTGGGACTAGTCTTGTTGCAAACCTTTGCACTTTCTCTAGTTTCTTTACGTGCTTGGCTAGGTGTGGGTTCCATACTGGTGCCGCATACTCCAATATGGACCTAACGTACACGGTGTATAGGGTCTTGAACGATTCCTTATTAAGATGTCGGAATGCTGTTCTGAGGTTTGCTAGGCGCCCATATGCTGCAGCAGTTATTTGATTGATGTGCGCTTCAGGAGATGTGCCTGGTGTTATACTAACCCCAAGATCTTTTTCCTTGAGTGAGGTTTGTAGTCTCTGGCCCCTAGACTGTATTCCGTGTGTGGTCTTCTTTGCCCTTCCCCAATCTTCATGACTTTGCACTTGGTGGGGTTGAACTCCAGGAGCCAATTGCTGGACCAGGTCTGCAGCCTGGGTGTGTGTGTGTGTGTGTGTGTGTGTGTGTGTGTGTTTGTACTCACCTATTTGTGGCTGCAGGGATCGAGTCTTAGCTCCTGGCCCCGCCTCTTCACTGGTTGCTACTGGGCCCTCTCCCTCCCCGCTCCATGAGTTTAATCAAAACTCGTCTTAACACTGTGTATGGTTCCTGCCTCCACTACGTCATTTTCTAGGCTATTCCACTGCCTTACAACTCTATGACTGAAGAAATACTTCCTAATATCTCTCTGACTCATTTGTGTCTTCAACTTCCAATTGAGGCCTCTTGTTTCTGTGTTCCCTCCCTGGAACATCCTGTCTTTGCCCACCTTGTCTATTCCACGCAGTATTTTGTATGCCGTTATCATGTCTCCCCTGACCCTCCTGTCCTCCAGTGTTCTCAGACCGATTTCCCTTAACCTTTCTTCATAGGACATTCCCCTTAGCTCTGGAGCTAGCTTTGTTGCAAACCTTTGCAGTTTCTCTAATTTCTTGACGTGTTTGACCAGATGTGGGTTCCAAACTGGTGCTGCGTACTCCAGTATGGGCCTGACGTATACGGTGTATATTATTGTGTGTGTGTGTGTGTGTGTTTGTGTGTGTGGGTGTGTGTGTGTGTGTACTCACCTAGTTGTACTCACCTAGTTGTACTCACCTAGTTGAGGTTGCGGGGGTCGAGTCCGAGCTCCTGGCCCCGCCTCTTCACTGATCGCTACTAGGTCACTCTCCCTGAGCCGTGAGCTTTATCATACCTCTGCTTAAAGCTATGTATGGATCCTGCCTCCACTACATCGCTTCCCAAACTATTCCACTTACTGACTACTCTGTGGCTGAAGAAATACTTCCTAACATCCCTGTGATTCATCTGTGTCTTCAGCTTCCAACTGTGTCCCCTTGTTACTGTGTCCAATCTCTGGAACATCCTGTCTTTGTCCACCTTGTCAATTCCTCTCAGTATTTTGTATGTCGTTATCATGTCCCCCCTATCTCTCCTGTCCTCCAGTGTCGTCAGGTTGATTTCCCTTAACCTCTTCTCGTAGGACATACCTCTTAGCTCTGGGACTAGTCTTGTTGCAAACCTTTGTGTGTGTGTGTGTGTGTGTGTGTGTGTGTGTGTGTGTGTGTACTCACCTAATTGTGGTTGCAGGGGTCGAGACTCAGCTCCTGGCCCCGCCTCTTCACTGATCGCTACTGGATCCTCTCTCTCTCTGCTTCCTGAGCTTTGTCATACCTCTTCTTAAAACTATGTATGGTTCCTGCCTCCACTACTTCACTTGCTAGGCTATTCCACTTGCTGACAACTCTATGACTGAAGAAATACTTCCTAACGTCCCTGTGACTCGTCTGAGTCTTCAGCTTCCAGTTGTGACCCCTTGTCCCTGTGTCCCCTCTCTGGAACATCCTATCTCTGTCCACCTTGTCTATACCCCGCAGTATCTTGTATGTCGTTATCATGTCTCCCCTGACCCTTCTGTCCTCCAGTGTCGTCAGTCCGATTTCCCTTAACCTTTCCTCGTACGACATTCCCTTGAGCTCTGGGACTAGCCTTGTTGCAAACCTTTGTACTTTCTCTAACTTCTTGATGTGCTTGACCTGGTGTGGGCTCCAGACTGGTGCTGCATACTCCAGTATGGGCCTAACATACACAGTGTACAGTGTCTTGAACGATTCCTTATTAAGGTATCGGAACGCTATTCTCGGGTTTGCCAGGCGCCCGTATGCTGCAGCGGTTATTTGGTTGATGTGTGCCTCCGGTGATGTGCTCGGTGTTATGGTCACCCCAAGGTCTTTCTCCCTGAGTGAGGTCTGTAGTCTTTGTCCACCTAGCCTATACTCTGTCTGCGGTCTTCTTTGCCCCTCCCCAATCTTCATGACTTTGCATTTGGCTGGATTGAATTCGAGAAGCCAGTTGCTGGACCACATGTCCAGCCTGTCCAGGTCTCTTTGCAGTCCTGCCTCATCCTCGTCCGATTTAATTCTTCTCATCAACTTCACGTCATCTGCGAACAGGGACTCTTCAGAGTCTATTCCTTCCATCATGTGTGTGTGTGTGTGTGTGTGTGTGTGTGCGTGTGTGTGCGTGTGTGTGTGCGTGTGTGTGTGTGTGTGTGTGTGTGTGTGTGTGTGTGTGTGTGTGTGTGTGTGTGTGTTTGTGTGTGCGTGTGTGTGTGTTTGTGTGTGCGTGTGTGTGCGTGTGTGTGTGTGTGTGTGTGTGTGTGTGTGTGTGTGTGTGTGTGTGTGTGTGTGTGTGTGTACTCACCTATCTGTGATTGCTGGGGTCGATTCACAGCTGCTGGCCCAGTTTCTTCGCTGTTCGCTACTAGGTCCAATCTCTCGATGCTCCAAGAGCTTTATCCTACCTCTTCTTAAAGCTATGTATGGATCCTGCCTCCACTATATCACTCTCCAGATTGTTCCACTTCCTAAGAACTCTGTGGCTGAAGAAATACTTCCTAACATCCCTGTGGCTCATCTGAGTCTTCAACTTCCAGCTGTGACCCCTTGTTGCTGTGTTCCATCTCTGGAACATTCTGTCCAACACTTGCCTTACGTACACGGTGCACGGTCTGACGTACACGGTGTGCGGTCTGACGTACACGGTGTGCAGTCTGACGTACACGGTGTGCAGTCTGACGTACACGGTGTACAGTCTGACGTACACGGTGTGCAGTCTGACGTACACGGTGTGGAGTCTGACGTACACGGTGTACAGTCTGACGTACACGGTGCGCAGCCTGACGTACACGGTGTACAGTCTGACGTAAACGGTGTACAGTCTGACGTACACGGTGTACAGTCTGACGTACACGGTGTAGAGCCTGACGTACACGGTGTGCAGTCTGACGTACACGGCGTGCAGTCTGACGTACACGGTGTACACAGTCTGACGTACACTGTGTACAGTCTCACGTACACGGTGTGCAGTCTGACGTACACGGTGTACAGTCTGACGTACATGGTGTACAGTCTGACGTACACGGTGTACAGAGTCTGACGTACACAGTGTGCAGACTGACGTACACGGTGTACAGAGTCTGACGTACACGGTGTACAGTCTGAGGTACACGGTGTGCAGTCTGACGTACACGGTGTACAGTCTAACGTACACGGTGTACAGTCTGACGTACACGGTGTGCAGTCTGACGTACACGGTGTACAGTCTGACGTACACGGTGTGCAGTCTGACGTGCACGGTGTACAGTCTGACGTACACGGTGTGCAGTCTGATGTACACGGTGTACAGTCTAACGTACACGGTGTACAGTCTGACGTACACGGTGTGCAGTCTGACGTACACGGTGTACAGTCTGACGTACACGGTGCGCAGCCTGACGTACACGGTGTACAGTCTGACGTACACGGTGTACAGTCTGACGTACACGGTGTACAGTCTGACGTACACGGTGTAGAGCCTGACGTACACGGTGTGCAGTCTGACGTACACGGCGTGCAGTCTGACGTACACGGTGTACACAGTCTGACGTACACTGTGTACAGTCTCACGTACACGGTGTGCAGTCTGACGTACACGGTGTACAGTCTGACGTACACGGTGTGCAGTCTGACGTACACGGTGTACAGTCTGACGTATACGGTGTGCAGTCTGACGTACACGGTGTGCAGTCTGACGTACACGGTGTACAGTCTGACGTATACGGTGTACAGTCTGACGTATACGGTGTGCAGTCTGACGTACACGGTGTGCAGTCTGACGTACACGGTGTACAGTCTGACATATACGGTGTACAGTCTGACGTATACGGTGTACAGAGTCTTGAACGATTCCTTACTCATGCACAACAATACCTGTGTGGGGGGTAGGGGGGTTGAGGGAGCGGTGGGGGGTAGGGGGGTTGAGGGAGCGGTGGGGGTAGGGGGGTTGAGGGAGCGGTGGGGGATAGGGGCGTTGAGGGAGCGGTGGGGGGTTGGGGCTTGAGGGAGCGGTGGAGGGTAGGGGGGTTGAGGGAGCGGTGGGGGGTAGGGGGGTTGAGGGAGCGGTGGAGGGTAGGGGGGTTGAGGGAGCGGTGGGGGGTAGGGGGGTTGAGGGAGCGGTGGGGGGTAGGGGGGTTGAGGGAGCGGTGGGGGATAGGGGCGTTGAGGGAGCGGTGGGGGGTTGGGGCTTGAGGGAGCGGTGGAGGGTAGGGGGGTTGAGGGAGCGGTGGGGGGTAGGGGGGTTGAGGGAGCGGTGGAGGGTAGGGGGGTTGAGGGAGCGGTGGGGGGTAGGGGGGTTGAGGGAGCGGTGGGGGGTAGGGGGGTTGAGGGAGCGGTGGGGGATAGGGGCGTTGAGGGAGCGGTGGGGGGTTGGGGCTTGAGGGAGCGGTGGAGGGTAGGGGGGTTGAGGGAGCGGGGGGGGGTGGGGGGGTTGAGGGAGCGGTGGAGGGTAGGCGGGTTGAGGGAGCGGTGGGGGGTAGGGGGGTTGAGGGAGTGGTGGGGGGTAGTGGGGTTGAGGGAGCGGTGGGGGGTAGGGGGGTTGAGGGAGCGGTGGGGGGTAGGGGGGTTGAGGGAGCGGTGGAGGGTAGGGGGTTAAGGGAGCGGTGGGGGGTAAGGGGGTTGAGGGAGCGGTGGGGGGTAGGGGGGTTGAGGGAGCGGTGGAGGGGTAGGGGGGTTGAGGGAGCGGTGGGGGGTAGGGGTGTTGAGGGAGCGGTGGGGGTAGGGGGGTTGAGGGAGCAGTGGGGGGTAGGGGGGTTGAGGGAGCGGGGGGGTAGGGGGGTTGAGGGAGCGTTGGAGGGGTAGGGGGGTTGAGGGAGCGGTGGGGGGTAGGGGCGTTGAGGGAGCGGTGGGGGTTGGGGCTTGAGGGAGCGGTGGAGGGTAGGGGGGTTGAGGGAGCGGTGGGGGGTAGGGGGGTTTGAGGGAGCGGTGGGGGGTAGGGGGGGTTGAGGGAGCGGTGCGGGGTAGGGGGGTTGAGGGAGTGGTGGGGGGTAGGGGGGTTGAGGGAGCGGTGGGGGGTAGGGGGGTTGAGGGAGCGGTGGAGGGTAGGGGGTTAAGGGAGCGGTGGGGGGTAAGGGGGTTGAGGGAGCGGTGGGGGGTAGGGGGGTTGAGGGAGCGGTGGAGGGGTAGGGGGGTTGAGGGAGCGGTGGGGGGTAGGGGGGTTGAGGGAGCGGTGGGGGTAGGGGGGTTGAGGGAGCAGTGGGGGGTAGGGGGGTTGAGGGAGCGGGGGGGTAGGGGGGTTGAGGGAGCGGTGGAGGGGTAGGGGGGTTGAGGGAGCGGTGGGGGGTAGGGGGGTTGAGGGAGCGGTGGGGGGTAGGGGGGTTGAGGGAGCGGTGGGGGGTAGGGGGGTTGAGGGAGCGGTGGGGGGTAGGGGGGTTGAGGGAGCGGTGGAGGGTAGGGGGGTTGAGGGAGCGGTGGGGGGTAGGGGGGTTGAGGGAGCGGTGGGGGGTAGGGGGGTTGAGGGAGCGGTGGGGGATAGGGGCGTTGAGGGAGCGGTGGGGGGTTGGGGCTTGAGGGAGCGGTGGAGGGTAGGGGGGTTGAGGGAGCGGTGGGGGGTAGGGGGGTTGAGGGAGCGGTGGAGGGTAGGGGGGTTGAGGGAGCGGTGGGGGGTAGGGGGATTGAGGGAGCGGTGGGGGGTAGGGGGGTTGAGGGAGCGGTGGGGGATAGGGGCGTTGAGGGAGCGGTGGGGGGTTGGGGCTTGAGGGAGCGGTGGTGGGTAGGGGGGTTGAGGGAGCGGTGGGGGGTAGGGGGGTTGAGGGAGCGGTGGAGGGTAGGGGGGTTGAGGGAGCGGTGGGGGGTAGGGGGGTTGAGGGAGTGGTGGGGGGTAGTGGGGTTGAGGGAGCGGTGGGGGGTAGGGGGGTTGAGGGAGCGGTGGGGGGTAGGGGGGTTGAGGGAGCAGTGGAGGGTAGGGGGTTAAGGGAGCGGTGGGGGGTAAGGGGGTTGAGGGAGCGGTGGGGGGTAGGGGGGTTGAGGGAGCGGTGGAGGGGTAGGGGGGTTGAGGGAGCGGTGGGGGGTAGGGGTGTTGAGGGAGCGGTGGAGGGTAGGGGGGTTGAGGGAGCAGTGGGGGGTAGGGGGGTTGAGGGAGCGGGGGGGTAGGGGGGTTGAGGGAGCGGTGGAGGGGTAGGGGGGTTGAGGGAGCGGTGGGGGGTAGGGGCGTTGAGGGAGCGGTGGGGGGTTGGGGCTTGAGGGAGCGGTGGAGGGTAGGGGGGTTGAGGGAGCGGTGGGGGGTAGGGGGGTTGAGGGAGCGGTGGGGCGTAGGGGGTTGAGGGAGCGGTGCGGGGTAGGGGGGTTGAGGGAGTGGTGGGGGGTAGGGGGGTTGAGGGAGCGGGGGGGTAGGGGGGTTGAGGGAGCGGTGGGGGGTAGGGGGGTTGAGGGAGCGGTGGAGGGTAGGGGGTTAAGGGAGCGGTGGGGGGTAAGGGGGTTGAGGGAGCGGTGGGGGGTAGGGGGGTTGAGGGAGCGGTGGAGGGGTAGGGGGGTTGAGGGAGCGGTGGGGGGTAGGGGGGTTGAGGGAGCGGTGGGGGTAGGGGGGTTGAGGGAGCAGTGGGGGGTAGGGGGGTTGAGGGAGCGGGGGGGTAGGGGGGTTGAGGGAGCGGTGGAGGGGTAGGGGGGTTGAGGGAGCGGTGGGGGGTAGGGGGGTTGAGGGAGCGGTGGGGGGTAGGGGGGTTGAGGGAGCGGTGGGGGGTAGGGGGGTTGAGGGAGCGGTGGGGGGTAGGGGGGTTGAGGGAGCGGTGGGGGGTAGGGGGGTTGAGGGAGCGGTGGAGGGGTAGGGGGGTTGAGGGAGCGGTGGGGGGTAGGGGGGTTGAGGGAGCGGTGGGGGGTAGGGGGGTTGAGGGAGCGGTGGGGGGTAGGGGGGTTGAGGGAGCGGTGGGGGTAGGGGGGTTGAGGGAGCGGTGGGGGGTAGGGGGGTTGAGGGAGCGGTGGGGGGTAGGGGGGTTGAGGGAGCGTCTGAAATGGAAAATTTATTTTTTTTTGCAAAACAATATATGAATATAATTAATAATATCCCAGCGCCACAGTGGCATGCACATACAAAGGTCGTCATCCACATCACTCATATCCGGACCATCTCCATCACCTCATACAAGGTCACTTGAGTCACGCCACAAATAGAACTCTCCTCTAGTTAAAAATACATGACACACTATCTGTCATATATAAGGTATTCTCACATGTATATCAACATGTTGAGTTCCTCACTTACCGCAATTTTTACCCCCACTTTCAATTAATATTCTCTCACTTCCTCGAAGGTCACCCACCCACCCACACACACACACACACACACACACACACACACACAACAAGGCGCTCTGGAGGGTAGGCGTACTTAGTGCCTTCGTCACCTTCACTACATAAGTAGGGTAAGTAGTGGTGGTAGTAGCAGCAGTAGTAGTGAAAGTAGTGGTGGCAGTAGCAGCAGAAGTGAAGGTAGTGCAACAGTGGTTGAGGTGCCTATAAAAAAAAAATGTAGTGGCAGTGACACAGGAAAGAGATTGGAGTGTCATAGCCACAGTAATACTTGTAGGTGACCTATCCAAAAGATACTTCATATCCTCCTTACCTATTATTACAACCCAGGAGTCCCAAATGGCCTGTTATCCTGGGTGTAAAGGGAGCAAAATAAACACAGCAGAAAACTTTTGACTTATATTATCCTTCACCAATTTAGAACAGAAGTATGTACACTATATGCACTATGTACAGTGATAGGTATTAGTGCACTCAACGGTAAGCAAGGCAGAATAAAAGCCACTAGAGAGCAGACCGTGCTTCAACCAGCTGTAGAATGGGAACGACAAGGGCAGACAGGAGAGTGGTACCCACATAACCTCTGCGATTGCCAAAACCGTCTTCTTATTGGCTGGAACCTGGGTACTGGTTGAACAACGGGGCCCCATCGTCAACCCTCAGTCACCTGGTTCGCTGGTTGGGGAAGATAGCCTGTAAATGATAGTGTGTACATGCGCCGAATAAAGGTTACGTACTCTTTGCATGCCACACCCCCACCCCGAGAAGGCTCAGGATTAGGCTGCCACCTCCCAGTGGTAACCGTGCCGCCATGGCACAAAATAATGGGACCGCCTCTCCTCTCAACCATCCAACTCTTAGATAGAGCTCAGCTTTTCTCGTGACAAAAAGCCAAACCCAAAACTCAGAGCGAGACAGCAGACAGTCGGGCTAGCATAGGTCCAAGAATCAGGCGGACAGTAGCCCACATCCCCTCACTAAAAAAAAAAACACACCAGGGGATAAAAAAAAGAGCTTAAAAGGGGTTACCACAAGTAACCTAACACATCCTAACCTAATATATAATTATAAGTAATATTGTTAGACTCTAGATAAAGAGTCTGCCAACATATTTTCTTTGCCGGCAATATGTACAATTCTCAGAAAGTAGGGTTGCAGTCTTAGCGTCCATCTCATGAGCCTTGTGTTGTGGTTCTTCATGGTTTGGAGATATACTAGAGGACTGTGGTCACTGTAGACAGTGACCACCTGCGAAGTTTGTCCCATGTATACATCAAAGTGCTCCAAAGCCAGTACCAGCCTGAGGGCTTCTTTTTCAATGGTTGAGTAAGCCCTCTGATGCGGCTGGAACTTGGCCGAGAAGTAGGCTACAGGCTGCAACTCCTCGTCCCCGTTTTGCAATAGTACTGCCCCAACCCCAGACTCGCAAGCATCAACCTGTAATGAGAAAGGTTTGGAGAAATCTGGAGACAAAAGAATGGGTGCAGTACACAACAATCTTTTTGCTTTGTCAAAAGCACTTTGACATTCTGGGGTCCAATTAAAGGGAACTTTGTGACTGGTAAGAGAGGTAAGAGGGGCTACAAGAGAGGTAAGAGGGGCTACAATGTCTGAAAAATTCTTACAGAATCTTCTGTAAAATCCTATCATGCCTAGGAAACGTTGAAGAGATTTCCTATCACGTGGAACTGGATAATCTTTAATGGCAAGTACTTTAGCAAGTTTAGGAGCAACTTTACCACTACCTACTTCATGGCCTAGAAAAGTAACAGTGGTCTGGCCAAAGGAAGACTTAGATAAATTAACAGTTAAATGGGAACTCTGAAAGGTCTCAAAAAGAGCCTTAAGTCTAAGTAGGTGTTGATCCCAAGTATCAGACACAACAACAATATCATCCAGGTACGCTGCCGTGCCTTCAAGTCCTTTAATAGCCTGATGGATAAGTTTCTGGAATGAAGAGGGGGAATTTTTCATTCCGAAAGGGGTAACTGTATACTGATAATGACCTCCTGGAATTACGAAGGCAGAGATTTCCTTCGCCTTATCCGTCAAAGGTACCTGATAATAACCTTTAAGGAGATCTAACTTGGACACAAAAGTAGCCTTACCCACAAAGTCAATTACGTCATCCAGACGAGGAAGAGGGTAAGCATCTGTGATTGTGACCTCATTCACCTTACGGTAGTCTGTACACATACGAAACCCTCCAACAGCTTTTTTAACAAGGATGCACGGTGAAGCCCATGGACTAGACGACTCCTCCACTAACCTATGCTCTAACAGAAATTCTACTTCCTGCTGAAGTAGCCTCTGCTTTTCAGGACTAGCTCTGTAGGGGGAGAGTTTAATAGGTTTAGAGTTTCCCACGTCTACATCATGATAACCTAACGTACATTTTTTCGGCACATCCGAAAAAATATCAGGGTATGACTGCAGAAGCGCAGTTAAACTTGTTGCTTGAGTTTCAGATAGCCCTACCATTAAAAGGCTAGGGTCTTTAAGGAGGACAGAGTTTGGAATTTTAACATTAATTTCAGAAACAGAGTGCAAAGAGTCAGAGTCGTCTTCAGAGGAAGAGGACAGAGTCATTACTGGGACTTTATCTGGTGTATGAAAAGATTTTAATTGATTAATGTGGTAAGTTTAAGTTTATGAGGTCTTATCAAGGGGAGCTGCCACATAATTTACATCAGATAATTTACTTACAATTTGCATAGGTCCCATAAATCTAGCTTTCAATGTGTGCCCAGGTATAGATTCCTGCACCAACACCTTGTCTCCTGGATGGAAGAAGCGGAATTGTGCATTTCTGTCATACCTCTGTTTCATTTTATTTTGAGCTGCCTTTAGGTTAGCTTTGGCTAACTGACGTGCCACCTGCAAATTTGAAGACGGGTTGTAGAGTGTTGAGCTAACGTCTTCTCCCATCCATCCTTCTTTGAGCACCCGAAGAGGACCTCGTACATTGTGCACAAAGATCAGCTCAAACGGACTAAACCCGGTAGACTCTTGCACCGTTTCTCGCATTGAGAACAGCAACAAAGGTAGTGATTCATCCCAGTCTGTAGGAAAATGCATGCAAAAAGTTCTCATCATGGTTTTCAACGTCTGATGGAATCTTTCCAAGGCGCCTTGAGACTGAGGATAATAGGCAGTGGATAAGTTGTGGATTATCCGTAACCTAGTTAATGCTTCCCTAAATGCTTTGGCAGTGAAGTTAGTACCTTGATCACTCTGAATAATTTTAGGAATGCCAAAACAGGAAATAAATCTCGTTAAAGCTTTGAGAATAGCTTTAGTATTAATACTGCACAAGGGAATTGCTTCAGGGTATCTTGTTACTCTATCCATAATGGTAAATAAATACTGATTTCCCGACTTTGACCTAGGTAGTGGACCTACACAATCTATAATTAAATCTGCAAAAGGTTCTCCATCAGCAGGTATAGGTTGGAGAGGTGCAGGTTTAATGGATTGTCCAGGTTTCCCTACTTGCTGACATTCTCGGCAACACCTGATATGATTCTTCACATCCTGCTTTAATTTTGGCCAATAAAGTTCTTTTGTAATTCTATATAATGTTTTAGTAATTCCTAAGTGACCTCCTAATGAAGTATTATGAGAAATATTCAGTATTTGAGGTCTAAACTTTGTTGGAACTACTAACCTGTCAGACAATTGCCGGCCCTCTATCTCCTTACCAGTCTCAGTGCAAATCAAACAGCCGTTTTTAAGTTCATACTTGACCGGATGATCCAAAGAGGATTTACCCATGGCTGCCTGAAAAGCGAAATTTAAAGAGAGGTCCTTTCGTTGTTCCTCCCGGAAGGACAGTCCCTCTGGCAGGGAAACAGATGTATCTGACAATCCTGCAACTTTGGAATAGGAAGGCTTGATCGGGGTCTGTTCACTTGATCTACGAGGCCCCGGCCGGTTTTCCTCGTAAAACAACGTGGCTATTCCGAGATCAGAGTCGTCCAAGGATAGGTCTACATTCTCGCCAGACAACCCTTGGGATGTTGCCCGAGTTATGGCCAACACCAGAGAAGAATTAATCATTATGGGTTCTGGACATACACTAGCAGTGGTAATGTTATTACCCAGTAATAACATGGCATCTTTCATGGGGAATCCTTCAGATACACCCACAGTCAAGTATCCAGTGTAATATTTGCACTCTACATAAACTTTATGCAAAGGGACAGAATATATAGCTCCTCCAAATGCTTCCAACAAAACAGAGGAATTTAAGGAGGTATTTTCTGAAAGGGGTAATATTCCATCTCTTATAAGTGAGCAATATGCTCCAGTATCTCTAAAGGTTTTGACTTCAATTGTTTTGGAGTTTTCCTGAAGGGAAATAAGACTCTGACAGTAGTAAGGAGCCATCCCTTTTTCTACTTCTTTCAAGGACATGTTACTAGGGATATTGGAGATTTTCCCAATTGGTTTGGGCTTTTGGGGGCAGTTTGGATGGATGTGACCTACTTGGTTACACATGTAGCAGACGACAGGCTTGCCCTTTACTCCCTGCTGACGTTGCAACTGGTGTTGCTCTGGCTGATGTCTCTCTGGATACTGTTGTCGAGATGCACCATGAGTAGTTTGCCTCTCCGCAGGTGGACCACAAGTTGAGAAGCGTGGCTCACCAGGTGACTTAGTTGGCTGACGTAGACGTTCTCCTTCCGGCTGGCACTTCATCCTCCAAGGTTGATGATCTCTGCTCATGCCAGGCTGTTGAAAAGAGAGATGGGACCGCTCGGACAAGGAGCGGTTAGTTTCAAAGGTATCAGCCAACCTGGCTGCCTCCAATGCAGTGGTTAAGTCACGATCCTGCAGAGAAACTCAAACCTCTGGTCCCATAGACTCCAGCAGGTTGTCAACCAGAATAAGCTGCACAAGATCATCGAATGTAGCAACACCACTTGCTTTATACCAGCTGGTAAAAGCTTTGGTCTGCTGTCGCACAAAATCAACCAGGGATTGACCAAGCTGTCGTCTGACTAGCTTGAAAAGCTTCCGATACTTAGCTGGGATACAAGTATATGCTCCCAACACTGTGGTCTTCACTACTTTATAATCGGAAAAATCAGTGTCATTTAACACTGACGTAAATTCCTGTGCCATACCAAACAATGGTGTGTGAACCAACGATGCCCAATGCTGTTCCGCTCACCTCAAGGCTCGAGCCTGATTTTCGAAGCTTTCAAAAAATTGTTCTGGTTCGGCTTCATTGAAGTGGGGAACAAGCTGTACTGCTTTCTGTAAACTAAAATCATTTACAAGATGCGAAAAATGCCTTCTTTCTTTTTCCCTATCAAATTCTTCTTTTGCAAATGCTCTCTGTTCCCTAGTCTGCTCAAGATTGATTTTTGCCAGCTCAAGTGCCAACGCCTCTGATTCACTTTGAGACAACCCTGCTGCACTATACTGACGATTTTGCTCCATTGATATATCATCTTCCTCCTGCGAGAACATAGGAGTTTTGTTCCTAGCTCCCATAGAGGGAGGAGTCTGATGTGCCATCTCTTCTTCTCGAAGTTTGTCGGTGATCAGTGAACACAGTTGCGGTGCTGTGAGTGCATTTGTAATCAATGCCAATGGAACGAGCAATTTACCAACAATGCTGTAAGGACAATTTAGGTAGGTTGAACAAGGTATATGCCGACACCAGACGTCTGACTCGTCTAGGTGGCATACTCCAATGTATAAGTTATTTGCTATTCACAGTACGATTGCAGACTACCCCAGCGTAACACGTTATTTGCAGAACACGCTTAGCTACGCACAGTACGATTGCAGAATACGCATACAAGGTGGATACACAATAGCAAAGCTGACTGCAATATCTTCACACCGAACACGCTAGTAGCGAGCTGTTAAACGATCACACAATAGCGAGGCTGACCATAACAAAGCAGCTGACATGCAAAGTTTGTAAAGCGTTGGCAAAGCTAATGCAATGCCAGACAGCAAGCTACACACTGTTCCACAAGATTGACTGCAGTGAAGTGAGCACACTGAACAAGCTAGTAGCGAGCTGTTGAACGATCACACAATAGCAAGGCTGACAATAGCAAAGCAACTGACACGCAAAGTTTGTAAAGCGTTGGCAAAGCTAATGCAATGCCTGACAGCAAGCTACACAATGTTCCTGCTACTAGCTTCACCCTAGGCTCAACCCTTTCTCTAAGTCCAGCTCCAGATCCCGGACAGGCCCCCATATTACAACCCAGGAGTCCCAAATGGCCTGTTATCCTGGGGGTAAAGGGAGCAAAATAAACACAGCAGAAAACTTTTGACTTATATTATCCTTCACCAATTTAGAACAGAAGTATGTACACTATATAGGTATGTACTCAACAATAGGTATTAGTGCACTCCACGGTAAGCAAGGCAGAATAAAAGCCACTAGAGAGCAGACCGTGCTTCAACCAGCTGTAGAATGGGAATGACAAGGGCAGACAGGAGAGTGGTACCCACATAACCTCTGTGATTGTCAAAACCATCTTCTTATTGGCTGGAACCTGGGTACTGGTTGAACGACGGGGCCCCATCGTCAACCCTTAGTTCCCTGGTTAGCTGGTTGGGGGATATAGCCTGTAAATGATCGTGTGTACATGCGCCGAGTAAAGGTTACGTACTCTTTGCATGCCACACCTATCAAACTCAGATATCTACCTCTTCCACTACTTCTTCAATTACACTACCTCCTCCTCTTCTACTACTCCCAGATCCATCCCCCCATCTCTGTCTTACAGATACTGGCTCCCTTCCATTTGTGCTTTTGTGTTTGTGTCCAAGTAGCACTGTCATAAGCTTCATTCTCCTGTGTGTGGAATGTTGTGTGTGGAGTATTGTTCCAGTCATGGTATTGTGCCTATTATTCTTGAAGAAGTGATTTTTGTGTGCATATTAGGAACCAGTCGCTTCAGGATTTTCCAGGTGTAATTTATGATGTATCGTTATTGACTGGTTTCCATGGAGAACAGGTTAAGGGACTTCAAATGAGCCCAGTAATTAAGGTGCTTGAGTGTACTTATACATGCAGTGAAGATTCTCTGTATATTCTGAACTGTATATTCTCATTTGTTATTCCACCTGCCTTGATAGAGGCTGTTAGTGTAGAGCGACATTCCAGTCTTGAGAGAAACGTGACTTAAAGAGGATCAACACTGACTTAGCTTTCCCTATTTTAAAGGTTCTCATTATCCATCCTAAAAATTTCCTCACAGTTGAGATAATGACATAACTGTGATTTTCGTAAGTTAAATCTTTTGACATTATCACTCCTTCGCTCTATTATGGGCTTATAATTTCTTTTGTAATTCGATCTAGCTTTCATATATTGAACTTTTCCATAACAAAGTAACTGAAATTTGTCTTCAGTGAACTTCACATTCTTTCTTTCAGCCCATTAGAAGATTTGGTTTATATCTGCATGTAAATTTATTGCCTCAGTAGAGAACTCTCTCGTGCAAATTCTAATATCGTCAGCAACGACAGACACTGCGGTATACCTTTAATATACCTTCGAAGAGTTCTGAGAGTTTCTCTATTCTCTTAGCTCTGCCATGGGCCAGGCTCGTCTGGTGCTTGCCTGGTCAACCAGGCTGCTTCTGCTGGAGGCCCACTGCCCCACACATCCATCTGCCCACCTTCCCAGCTATTCCTTTGCATATATTTTGTGTGCGATCACACCATGATTGCACTTTTCAGACGCTTTAATATACCTGCATCTGCATTCTTTTTGTCCTCCAGTGCATCCAAGACGATGTCACAGTGGTCCAGTAACTGCCAGAGGAAGGAGCAACCTGGTCCACAGGTATAACACTTACCATGCTTTACACACACACACACACACACACACACACACACACACACACACACACACACACACACACACACACACACACACACACACACACACACACACACATACACAGTAGAGCTACAAGTGGAGGGAGAAGCAGGAAGGCCAGGACGAATGAAGCCAAACTACAAGAAAGGGGACTACATAGGAATGAGGAACTTCCTGAACGGGGTTCAGTGGGACAGAGAACTGGCAGGGAAGCCAGTTAATGAGATGATGGAATATGTAGCAACAAAATGCAAGGAGGCTGAGGAGAGGTTTGTACCCAAGGGTATCAGGAATAATGAAAAAGCTAGGATGACCCCATGGTTTACCCAAAGGTGCAGGGAGGCAAAAACCAAGTGTGCTAGGGAATGGAAGAAATATAGAAGGCAAAGGACCCAGGAGAATAAGGAGAGCAGTCGTAGAGCCAGAAACGAATATGCACAGATAAGAAGGGAGGCCCAAAGACAATATGAAAATGACATAGCAGCGAAAGCCAAATCTGACCCGAAACTGTTGTACAGCCACATCAGGAGGAAAACAACAGTCAAGGACCAGGTAATCAGGCTAAGGAAGGAAGGAGGAGAGACAACAAGAAATGACCGTGAAGTATGTGAGGAACTCAACAAGAGATTCAAAGAAGTGTTCACAGAGGAGACAGAAGGGGCTCCAGAAAGACGGAGAGGTGGGGCACACCACCATGTGCTGGACACAGTGCACACAACCGAGGAAGAAGTGAAGAGGCTTCTGAGTGAGCTAGATACCTCAAAGGCAATGGGGCCAGATAACATCTCCCCATGGGTATTGAGAGAGGGAGCAGAGGCGCTATGTGTACCCCTAACAACAATATTCAACACATCTATTGAAACAGGGAGATTGCCTGAGGCATGGAAGACAGCAAATGTAGTCCCAATCTTTAAAAAAGGAGACAGACATGAAGCATTAAACTACAGACCAGTGTCACTGATATGTATAGTATACAAAATCATGGAGAAGATTATCAGGAAAAGAGTGGTGGAACACCTAGAAAGGAATGATCTCATCAACAGCAGCCAACATGGTTTCAGGGACGGGAAATCCTGTGTCACAAACCTACTGGAGTTCTATGACATGGTGACAGCAGTAAGACAAGAGAGAGAGGGGTGGGTGGATTGCATTTTCTTGGACTGCAAGAAGGCGTTTGACACAGTTCCACACAAGAGATTAGTGCAAAAACTGGAGGACCTAGGAGGGATAACAGGGAAGGCACTACAATGGATCAGGGAATACTTGACAGGAAGACAGCAGCGAGTCATGGTACGTGGCGAGGTGTCAGAGTGGGCACCTGTGACCAGCGGGGTCCCACAGGGGTCAGTCCTAGGACCAGTGCTGTTTCTGGTATTTGTGAACGACATGACGGAAGGAATAGACTCTGAGGTGTCCCTGTTTGCAGATGACGTGAAGTTGATGAGAAGAATTCACTCGATCGAAGACCAGGAAGAAGTACAAAGGGATCTGGACAGGCTGCAGACCTGGTCCAGCAATTGGCTCCTGGAGTTCAATCCCACCAAGTGCAAAGTCATGAAGATTGGGGAAGGGCAAAGAAGACCGCAGACGGAGTACAGTCTAGGGGGCCAGAGACTACAAACCTCACTCAAGGAAAAAGATCTTCGGGTGAGTATAACACCAGGCACATCTCCTGAAGCGCACATTAACCAAATAACTGCTGCAGCATATGGGCGCCTAGCAAACCTCAGAACAGCATTCCGACATCTTAATAAGGAATCAATCAGGACCGTGTACACAGTGTACGTTAGGCCCATATTGGAGTATGCGGCACCAGTTTGGAACCCACACCTAGCCAAGCACGTAAAGAAACTAGAGAAAGTGCAAAGGTTTGCAGTAAGACTAGTCCCAGAGCTAAGAGGTATGTCGTACGAGGAGAGGTTAAGGGAAATCAACCTGACGACACTGGAGGACAGGAGAGATAGGGGGGACATGATAACGACATACAAAATACTGAGAGGAATTGACAAGGTGGACAAAGACAGGATGTTCCAGAGATTGGACACAGTAACAAGGGGACACAGTTGGAAGCTGAAGACACAGATGAATCACAGGGATGTTAGGAAGTATTTCTTCAGCCACAGAGTAGTCAGTAAGTGGAATAGTTTGGGAAGCGATGTAGTGGAGGCAGGATCCATACATAGCTTTAAGCAGAGGTATGATAAAGCTCACGGCTCAGGGAGAGTGACCTAGTAGCGATCAGTGAAGAGGCGGGGCCAGGAGCTCGGACTCGACCCCCGCAACCTCAACTAGGTGAGTACAACTAGGTAAGTACACGCACACACACACACACACACACACACACACACACACACACACACACACACACACACACACAATACCATTCTTGGTAAGTGGCCGTGTAGTTAATTATAATAATGATAATTATATCTTTATTTACTACAAGTACATGTACAAGGTATACAGATCATAACAGACATCAGTGACATACTACTATATAGAAAGCCGCTTGTTATACTGAGCATTTCCCGCAAATTTGGTCAGTGTCCCAGGATGCGACCCACACCAGTCCACTAACACCCAGGTACCCATTTTACTGATGGGTGAACATGGACAACAGGTGTAAAGAAACACGCCCCGTGTTTCTACCCTGGCTAGGAATCGAACCCGGACACTCGCCGTGTAAAGCGAGAGCTTCAAACACCAGCGATGCTCTCAGCTCATCTCCATAGAGAAGTAATCCTCTCAGAATGACTCTCAAAATCTATGTCCGCTAAATAGTGGGGATTTAGCTTAAGAAATTTTGCTGTTTAGAATTTACGTTGAGTTCGTGTGACGTGATCGTTCGTGATGTTTATGGGAATTAATATTAAATATATTCTCAATACTAATTATGATATTCTAAGTACGTCAGCTGAGTGACCAGCCAGAGCCGTATTTTATGTGCTGCTGTCAGAGTGATAGGGAGATGACGGGAAGAGGAGGTGGTGGGGGTTCTGTTGGAGGGGGGATGGAGAGTGTGCGGTGTTGTGGGGGTTCTGTTGGAGGGGGGATGGAGAGTGTGCGGTGTGGTGGGGGTTCTGTTGGAGGGGGGATGGAGAGTGTGGTGGGGGTTCTGTTGGAGGGGGGATGGAGAGTGTGAGGTGTGGTGGGGGTTCTGTTGGAGGGGGGATGGAGAGTGTGGTAGGGGTTCTGTTGGAAGAGTGATGGAGAGTGTGCTGTGTGGTGGGGGTTCTGTTGGAGGGGGGATGGAGAGTGTGAGGTGTTGTGGGGGTTCTGTTGGAGGGGGGATGGAGAGTGTGGTGGGGGTTCTGTTGGAGGAGTGATGGAGAGTGTGCGGTGTGGTGGGGGTTCTGTTGGAGGGGGGATGGAGAGTGTGAGGTGTTGTGGGGGTTCTGTTGGAGGGGGGATGGAGAGTGTGGTGGGGGTTCTGTTGGAGGAGTGATGGAGAGTGTGCGGTGTGGTGGGGGTTCTGTTGGAGGGGTGATGAAGAGTGTGAGGTGTGGTGGGGGTTCTGTTGGAGGAGTGATGGAAAGTGTGCGGTGTGGTGGGGGTTCTGTTGGAGGGGTGATGGAGACTGTGAGGTGTGGTGGGGGTTCTGTTGGAGGGGTGATGGAGAGTGTGAGGTGTGGTGGGGGTTCTGTTGGAGGAGTGATGGAGAGTGTGAGGTGTGGTGGGGGTTCTGTTGGAGGGGTGATGGAGAGTGTGAGGTGTGGTGGGTGTTCTGTTGGAGGGGTGATGGAGAGTGTGAGGTGTGGTGGGGGTTCTGTTGGAGGGGGGATGGAGAGTGTGAGGTGTGGTGAGGGTGATGGAGAGTGTGAGGTGTGGTGGGAGTTCTGTTGGAGGGGTGATGGAGAGTGTGAGGTGTGGTGGGGGTTCTGTTGGAGGGGTGATGGAGAGTGTGAGGTGTGGTGAGGGTGATGGAGAGTGTGAGGTGTGGTGGGGGTTCTGTTGGAGGGGTGATGGAGAGTGTGCTGTGTGGTGGGGGTTCTGTTGGAGGGGTGATGGAGAGTGTGCTGTGTGGTGGGTGTTGTGTTGGCGGGGTGATGGAGAGTGTGAGGTGTGGTGGGGGTTCTGTTGGAGGGGTGATGGAGAGTGTGCTGTGTGGTGGGGGTTCTGTTGGAGGGGTGATGGAGAGTGTGCTGTGTGGTGGGGGTTCTGTTGGAGGGGTGATGGAGAGTGTGAGGTGTGGTGGGGGTTCTGTTGGAGGGGTGATGGAGAGTGTGCTGTGTGGTGGGGGTTCTGTTGGAGGGGTGATGGAGAGGAATGGGAGTAAGGAAATAGCTGGGTAAAAAATATGTTAACTGAAAAAGGTCATGACTGCACTTACACATGACAGAGATAAAGGTCTGTAATGGGAGGTGATGAGGGGGATGGTGAGGGAGGTGGTGAGGGAGGTGATGAGGGAGGTGGTGAGGAAGGTAATAAGAGGGGGTGAGGGATGAGGATGAGGCTGTGAGAGTGTCTGTGTACTCATGTTCATATACTCACCAGTATGTCAATGCAGGAGTTGAATCTTAACTCCTGGACCCTCCACTCAACTTGCCAGACTCGCTTCCCCTACCCACGTGTGCCCTATCGTACCTGCACTTAGAACTGTGCACTGAGCCTGCTTCCACCACCTCTTCCTAAAGGTGGTGGACGCTTCTCAAACAGCTAACATCTATCTTCCCTATCAATTCCTAGCGAGTATTTTCTTCTTTCTTTCAACAAATTGGCTGTATCCCACCTAGGCAGGGTGGCCCGAAAAGAAAAACGAAATTTCTCTTTACAATTTTAATAATATATACAGAAGGGGTTTCTATCCTCTTGCTCCCGGCATTTTAGTCGCCTTTTACGGCACATGGCTTACGGAGGAAGAATTCTGTTCCACTTCCCCATGGAGATAAGAGGAAATAAATAAGAACAAGAACTAGTAAGAAAAGTATAAGAAAACCCAGAGGGGTGTGTGTATATGTGTTTGTACATGTATGTGTAGTGTGACCTAAGTGTAAGTAGAAGTAGCAAGACGTACCTGAAATCTTGCATGTTTATGAGACAGAAAAAAAGACACCAGCAGTCCTACCCTCATGTAAAGCAATTATGGACTTCCGTTGTGGTGGAGAGTGTGAGGTGTGGTGGGGGTTCTGGTGGCGTTGTGGTGGAGAGTGTGAGGTGTGGTGGTGGTTCT